>NW_007246664.1:24149-86513 GCF_000164805.1 Carlito syrichta | reverse complement strand
GTAGCGCGCACCTGTAGTTCCAGATACTTGGAAGGCTGAGGCGGAAGGATCACTGGAGCCCAGCAGGTTGAGGCTGCGGTGGCCAGGAGCAGCACTGCACTCCAGTGTGGGCGACAGAGTGAGAATCCAACTCAAAAAAAAAAAAAAAAAATAGTATGTTCAAACCAAAACTTTAACATGTTGTTTTTATTCTTGTTGATCCCAGCAGGGTTTCTTGGAGTTAGCACTGCCCCTTTGCTTAATTTGAGCTCTGCTAAGGTTTTCCTTAATTTTGCCTACATGCAATCCTTATTCTGTAGAGTAGAGTGGCCAAAATAAAACAAAAATCAAAACGCTCATTCACACACACGTGTGCGTACACCCTCCTTGACTTGCTATCTCTATTAATCCCAAGTGATTATATCATGATGTTTACCCAATTCTAATCAAGCTACCACAATGAAAGACCCAAGTTATGCCTCACTTCAAAATATAACAAACATTCCAACACTGAACTATGCTGAAATGCTATGCAGGCACTGTTATGATAGTGCTCTCCCTTATTGTGATAACCTCTTATTTGTGGAGAGCAAGGATTCAACAATCTTGGAGATTCTGGGAAAACCCAGTCAATATGGAGATTCCTCCACTACCACAGCCCAAGACACTTGTTGTGAAGAATTCTCTTATCCCCCTTTGATCCTGCTCTTTAGGGAAGGGGTAGTGTCGCCAACTTTTATAGTGAGATAAACCTCACGTTAGTTTGAACTCTAATTTCTTTAATCTCCCCAATTGCTAAGTTTAATTTATCTCATTGGAGTAGGGAATCCTTTTTTGGACTCTTGTGATAATCTGACTAAATTTAAACATAGTAAAAGTTCTGTTACTGACAACATTACTATTTGTCTCTGTCTATCCTTGTCATTTTTTGTTATACCTCTATAATGGGTAAGTTTGTAAGGAAAAAGATGAGCATGTGCCCAAAAAGTGTTTTTGAAAGCTGGCCCTGTAAACCAAGTGTTTCAGGTTTCTTCTAAGACTGATGCCCTTGGGTAAACTTTGCCCTGGGTCATTCAGCAACTTATTGAGAACTTTTCTTGTCTTTATTTTGTTTTACTAGTGAGACTCTTGCTAGAGAAGAATTATATGGCCAACAAAAGGAACTTTTGAAGAAAACTGTTTATTTAATAAGTGCCCTAAAACAAAAAGGGAATAAAACTCCAAACATCTAATGAGTTAGAGTTTTTAATTGGCTTGAGGAAAGTACCAAAGAAATTCAGATACCAAAAGTACTTTCTTAAGAAATTCCTTGGCCAATGAAAAATAAAAATGCAAAACACTTGTAAAAAATGTAAAATACGTCTCCTTTAGATCCTCCAAAACTACATCTTGAACATAATTAAGAGGGTTCCTGGGTTTCCCTGGCTATTGCAGGAAATGGGTTTCCAGCTTTTCTGTAATTGCCATTCCACTATATGACTTACACAAGTACTCAGAAACTGACCTCTTCCCTGAGCACCAAACACGAATAGGACTTTTACAAGTTAAAATTAGCTCTTCAATAACTTCCTATTCTGGGCCTACTTAATTATCATAAAACTTCATCCCTAGAATATTTTGTCAGAGGCAAATTCTGTCCAGATGGTAGAACTCATTGAGTTCACCAAAGCTTGCCAATTAGTATGAGATAAGAAGGTTAACATATGCATTGCCAGAAGATATGTTTTTGAAATGCTTTGGAAATAAAGAGGGGTTCTTGACCTTAGCAGGAACCTCAGTTAACAACGGTTAGCAATTTATAAAACTTTTAAGTACTCTATCGTTTCCTAAGGAAGTGGCTATTATTATTATTATTATTATTATTATTATTATTTTGAGTTGGAGTCTTACTCTGTAGCCCAGGCTGGAAGGAAGTAGCTATTATAATAGCAGAAGTTCAAACAGAAGAAGATAACACGGAGGCTAAAGGAAATGCCTTGACAGATCATCATGCCAGATAGCTGTCACTAAGATTATAGCCCTTATAATATTCCAAGAAATAAAATCTTCGGTTTAAAAGCAGTTCAAAGCCACTACTGTAGAATGCGAGGGATTGGCCCCAGAGTTAGAAAAGGGGTACGGGGAGAAATCTGAATGTGAATTGAATGGTCAGCAATTTAGAAGTACTAAAGAACTTCAAATGGAATCACGCAAAATGTTTATAAGAAATTATCCACCTCTGTTACTATGGTTTGAATGTTTGTGTCCCCTCGACATTCATGTTGATATTTAATTACCAATTTTAAGAGGTGGTGTCTTTTAGGAGATGACTAGGCCATCAAGGCTCTGCCCTCACAGATGGGACTAGTGCTTTGTAAAAGAGCTTGAAGGGGCAAGTTCGCCCCTTCCAACCTGTGAGGACACAGTGTTCCACTCCACGGGAAGAAGCAGTGTTCAAGATGCTTGGAAACAGTGGCCAGACCTCCATCAGACACTGAACCTACTAAAGCCTTGATCCTAGACTTCCCAGCCTCCAGAACTGTGAATAATATATTTCTATGTTTTATAAATCACCCAGGCTATGGTATTTTGTTATAGCAGCATGAACAGACTAAGACAACTATAAAAACAAATTTGCTACTGCACATACTTAACAGTGATATGAAAGCTTTACTATATCTCATCCTTCACCAAACATAATCCTGGTAAAACTATAAAGGGTGGAACCTGGCCAAAGGCCCAAGCCTCAAGGGCCCCAGGAACACCTCCAAATGATGTCACAAAACTACCTTCTGCAGTGGGTTGTGACTAGGTCTTGGTCATTGCTTACTCGTCAGATAAACTAAAGTCTTTCCTTGACAGAAAACTTCAATACCAACAGTAGCAAACATTTCTTTTCTTTTCTTTTTCTTTTTTTTGTTGGAGTCTCACTCTGTCGCCCAGGCTGGAGTGCAGTGGCACGCTCCTGGTCACTGCAGCCTCAACCTGCTGGGCTCCAGCTATCCTTCCGCCTCAGCCTTCTAAGTAGCTGGAACTACAGGCGCGCTCTACCACACCCGGCTAATTTTTGATTTATTGTAGAGATGAGGTCTCGCCAAGTTGCCCAGGCAGGTCTTGAACCCGCGGGCTCAGGCAATTCACTCACCTCAGCCTCCCAAAGTGCAGGATTACAGGCTGAGCCACCAAGCCCAGCTAGCAAACATTTCTTAATTGTGTTCCCAAGCTGAGGAATTCTGAACTTTCTCTCTAGTGATAGAGTCACTCATTTTACCCAACCTATTAGTAAACATGCTTGCAAAGTCCTGCCACTTACTAAGAAATTTCACTGTCCACATCACCTTCAATTTTCAGGAAAGGTAGAGAAGACAAACAAAATTCTGACAATCAATTATACAATTCTTAGTGACACACTTGAACTTCCATGACCCAAGGTATTGGCTTTAATGAAATGAGATAGAATTATTCTGGAGTTCTCCAACTTTCCCACCAAATTAGTAACAGGCAAGCTAATATATCTTAGGACTATCACCTTTGATTCTAAATTCTACACTAATGCAAGCAGACATGGCCAAATATTACAAGGAATTCATGCAGTATACCCTGTCTTATCATCAACAGCTATAAGCAAACTTTCCTCAATAATCTCCTCAACACTCTCGGCACCTAAAACACACAGATCTGGTCTTCTGGAAAAGACAGCACAGAAAAACAGCTCTGAAACTCCACTAAAAAAGACCTTACTAAGTACTGTTAGCAATTACCACAGCAGTGCAGGTCTAAATGTTTGATCTTTGGATTTATGTCTCTCAATTAAAAAGGCATAATCCATTCTTGAATTTATGGAAGACTTTAACCAGAGGATTTCTGGGAATCCTCTAGAAGTAAACAGTCTTCTGAAAGAGACATAATCCATTTAAAACTTCTGACCATATAAGGTGGAGAGAGCTTTTACCCAAGAGCTACAGAATAAGAAGACTGATTGTCATATTGAATCTGCATTCTTTTGTTCTTTATTTCCATTGATACTTTCTCCCTTCTTCCTTGTTTAAGGCTTCTTTTAACTATGTTATTTATATTCCTCTGTACTTTTGTTGTTGTTGTTGAGTCAGGGTCTTACTTCTTGCCCAGACTGGAAGGCAGTAACATTATTATGATGATCATGGCTCATGGCAGCCTTGACCTCCTGGGCTCAGGTGATCCTTCCACTTTAGCTTCCTGAGTGGCTGGGACTACAGGAGGAGCACGCCACCATACTCAGCTAAGTTTTTAATTTTTTTGTTGAGATAAGGTTTCACTATGTTGTCCAAGCTAGTCTTGAACTCCTGGCTCATGCAATCTACCTGCCTCAGCCTCGCAAAGTACTGGGATTATAGGCGTGAGCCACTGTACCTGGCCTTATTCCTCCATTCTTAACATTGCTGTTTGTAAACTGAATCATTAATTGGTAAGTATCTAGTGACAAGATATTTATGTGTTATTTACCTGTGAGCTGGCTAGAGCATACAACCAAAATTCTTATATATACATTTTTGTACATATTTTTCTTTGGTAGCCACTCATAGTCCTTGGTTCCAATTCCTTACAACAAATCTGTTGGTTTCCTAGGTAACCGGACTCACCTATAAGGTGACTTTTCAAATGACAACTCCATAATAGTTCAAACACGTAAAAATCCAAAATCTCCTGGTAGGTCAACCAGAGGTGCTTGTCTCCATGTTAATAATACTTAGGATACCTAACCCTTAACTGTACCCCACAATTTTAAAATAAAAAATATGTTAAAAAAATAATAATACTTAGGGACTTTATGCGGGAAGTATATTTTGTGACAAAACTTTAACAGAAATAGAAATAGAAAGAGAACTAGGAAACAAATGGTGTATTATTTGGAGGTTAAGGAACTTTTACAGATTTTATAAGTAAGACACATTACTTCTCTTTATTTTAGATATCCTTAATAATTTCAATATTATACATTTTTCTGTTTGGCACCAAATTGTTTTGGGCGAGCAACACCAAAACATTATATTTGACAAGTTCATAGGAATATTTTGGCTAGAAAGAGAATATTGCACATTCCTCTATGACTGGTATTAGATTTGTGAACAAAAGTCAAAAACTACTATCTACAAACTGAACAGGAACTTGTGATCTCAGTAAACTGATGCCTGTGACTTCTGGAGATTCCTAGATATCACCTTGGGTCCATTTTAACCCATTAGTTTATTCTTTAAGTAAAAAGAACCTTAGATAATTTAATATTTTTTCTTGAAAAAGGAAAGTGGGCCTTGATTTAAGAATAAAAATTCTGACCTCTCAAGGGAAATTCTAGATTGCCTTTTTCTCTCCTTAAGTTTCTTCACTTCATGCTTTAATAGAGGTTTGACAAGGAATAACATGCTGCTTTAGGTTTTTACATCTCTGTAGACTTCTCTGGGCTCTTCTCTTGCTATTACCAAGAAGATCCAGAAAACAAACATACAAAAAGCCCCATAAAATTAAATGATTTCGCCAATAACTCTATATCTTGTTCTACAGGCAGCTTAAATTGGGAATGGGATCTACTCCCTTTGCTTAACTTGGACAAGCTTGGCTCCTGGCTAAGCAAAGGACTATTAACTCTCATAATCCTACTCATTTGTATAGCATGGCTCAGACATGTAATCTCTACAGTATTAAATGCTGCTTTACAGTTGCCGCCTTATCAAATGGTTGATAAATTATCACTCAAAACCAACAGCAAAACAGGAAAACTTGACACTTTCATAACTTCCCCTAGATATTTGATACATTAATGAGACACCTCAAGTAGGAGTAATGTTTTGGATTAATCACATCCCCAAATGTTAATAGCCTGTCTTTTAGCTCAGACTGAAGAATGACCACCAAGGGTAATTCTGACACCTGAAATCATCTGTAATTATACACTTTAGTGCCATTAGTATAACATTACTATTCCACTATCATTATCAACACAACTTTACTATTCCAGAAAACTCTGTCTTTGAAAATAACAGTTGTAAATAACTTATTATTTATTCCAGAGACTTCTGGAAACAGTCATTGATGTTTAAATAGAAAGTGTCAAAAGACAGTTTACATGCCAAGACTCCCAGAATTTCTGGCCTTGCTATGTTGAATCAAGCCACCACATTAAAAGATCTGCTTTTCAAAATCTCATAAAAATCCTGACTTTGCCCTTTCTTTTCAGAAACCAAGACTTTGCTGAAGAGGCATTTTCCCTTACTATAATACACTCAACCTTGCTATCAAAGGGTTTGATTATATTTTTAAGGAACCAAAGGAAAGTTACACCTCTTCTTTTGACAAAGCTACCCAGGTACTTCTTTGGATAATTCTAGATAAGCTCTATTAAGTTCTAACTCTTCTTCTTTCTCTAGGATCTACTGATCTTCTGTGTTGACACATTTTTGCATATGTTAAATAAGTTGATTATAGTGTTCTTTATGTTGGTTGCATTTTGGAAATGCTGACCTTGAGAATAATTAGTAAATAAATGAAAAAAGTGATTAAAGTAGATGCAATAGTAGGGGTATACCAGAAGGGTTAGTCATTTTGGTGGGGGTAGGGGGGCTCAGAGGTGTCACAGAGGAATCATATTTGAACTGACCCTTGAAGGATAAGTAGGATTTTTTCAGGAAAACAAAAGAATAGTTTATGCACGGGGAAAAGTTTCAAAAAATAGAGGCGGGATATAGCATTGAGAGAATGGGGAACTGCTAACAGGATCTATAGGACTGCATATGGCAAAGGAAGACAAAAAGGGAGATAAAAATAGTATAAATAAGCAATGGGGTACTGCAGTTAAGAAGTTCAGAGGTAGGACAGCTCATGGTAATGAAAGGGTCCTGGATATGGCCATGGGCATGGGTATGAGTAGTTAAGATAGCATTGAGAGGAAAGACCATAAACTTATGGCAGTCACAGAACTATGAGGTTAATATGTTAGATGGGCTCTCTATAGTGATCTAAATGACTATAAGGACCATCTACATGACTGTTTCATTCTAAGAAAAATCTAGACCATTATAAAGTCCATCCATAGTGATTAACAGCCAACAAGCCAATAAGAACATAACTGAAATGAAAGATGATCCTATCACAAAGATTCATGATAGATGTGAAAGTGCAAAGGAATCTGTTCTCAATAAGAAACTACTTTGGTTCCTAACCATCATAATCATTATCAGTGATTCATCTTCATTTCAAAATTAACAATAAATGGGAATTATATAATTATCATCATAAAATGTCATGTTTACAGTTCATTTATCTCTATTGTTTTATTTTAATAAACATTCACTCATTACTCCTTTGACCCTTAGGTGTCTCAACCTTAGGGCATAGAAAGGGATTACAGAATATAAATATCTTATTACTAAAAAGCCTCTTTCAGATTCACATGTCTGTCAAATGTTGCAGAAACTTGTGAAAGTACATGAGTTAAACATGCCTGTTTGTATTTATTTTCATATAACTCTAGTGTGCTTGCCCAAGGGTTTTGAGCTAAGATAATAGATTTACAACACAGAAATGGAAGAATTTACACAATAAAAAAAATCATGAATTTTTACCTATTTGAAATTCTCCAATTACTTTTTGCGAAATAATACTGACATTCTGTGAGAAACATAAATTATCCATTTACTCAAAACTCCCAGGAGTGTGAGTATCCATTAGACTCATTTCTTTTTCTTTTTTTGAGTTGGAGTCTCACTCTGTCGCCCAGACTGGAGTGCAGTGGCCGCTCCCAGCCACCGCAGCCTCGACCTGCTGGGCTCAGGTGATCCTTCTGCCTCAGGTTTCCAAGTAGCTGGAATTACAGGCATGCGCCACCACGCCTGGCTAATTTTTTGATGTATTGCAGAGATGAGGTCTCACTAAGGCTGGTCTCAAACCTGTGGGCTCAGGCAATCCTCTCACCTCGGTCTGGGATTATTGTGTTAGCCACCGTGCCTGGTCTAGACCCATTTCAATATGCTCTCCCTGTACTTCTCTTGATAAATATCAGGGAAAAGATGTATGCTATCATTAAGTTATTAAGTTACAGAGAACAACAATTAAATAATTAGTATTTATTCAGCATTTTTAGGATTGTAATGCTCTTGAGGTACAAGTTTCAATATGACATCATTTCAAGGATACAGGAAAGAAAAAGCTATTTATAGTTACTTTTTCTAAGACAAAAAAATAAATAAATAATACATAAAATTAAGTGACTTCCAAGTTAATAGTATAAGTGATCAAACCAAAAAATAAAATTAAGGATTTTTATCTTTGGTTCAGGACACTATGTTCTAAAAATATGCTGCTTGTGAAGTTAAGATCTTTAGATCTTTCAGGAATTCAGATTCACAAAAATATTATGGTATACCCTCTTAGGAGCCACACATTCTTTTTTTTTTTTTTTTTTTTTTGAGTTGGGGTCTCACTCTGTTGCCCATGCTGGAGTGCAGTGGCATGATGATAACTTACTGCAGTCTTGACCTCCTGGGCTCAGGTGACCCTTCTAAGTAACTGGGACTACAGGCACATGCCACCATGTTCGGCTAATTTTTTAATTTTTCTGTAGAGATGAGGTCTCACTATGTGGTCTGGGCTGGTCTCAAATTCCTGAGTCAAGCAATCCTCCTGCCTTGGCCTCTCAAAGTGCTAGGATTACAGGAGTGAACCACTGACTCTGGCTGCACATTCTTTTTTTTAAAGTTAGCCTTCTTTAATGAAATTATGTTATTTTTAGTCAGTCTGTCTTCAAGTAACTTTTGGCAGTTGGGCAATTATAGAGAGATTTAGAGTCCCAGAGGAGCTTATTCTTACCCTACTTGGAGTGCATCAAAATTCTGTTGTTAGCTTGCAAAAACAAGTAGATTAAGGGAAGTGGGGGAAGTGTTCATTAATATACTGATACCAACTAATATTTTCATTTGAAAGTACAAATGTTCATATTTTAAAAAAATTTTAATTTTACTATCCTTAGTTAATTTTTAAATTTCGAATATATGGTGTACAATTCAGGGTTAGGTATACAAATGTTCATTTTTAGGTACCCTTGTTGATGAGGTATGTGCCCTGCTCCCCTGGCAGTTTCCCACTGCTGCCAACCCTGCATCCCCTCCCCTGGCAGTTTCTCACTACTGCCAATCCCTTTCTTATAGTATTACAATAGTTGTTCAAAGTCTACTTATGAGTGAGAATATGTGATACTTGGTTCTTTATTTCTGTGATAGATCACTCAGTATTATAGGCTCTAAGTCCGTCCAAATATTCATACTCTTGAGAGAAACACTCCCCACTGCTGTTCTTCACTGTTTCACCAAAATGTCATTTTTAGCTTTACTTTCTGTTGAACTACAAGTTCTAGTTCAGTAGCGCAACCAAAATGATAAAATACTTACTGGCTCTGAGAATGTTCTCCTTGCTGCTGCATCTGGACTGGACCTGCAGAGAAAGCATAAACTCAGTAATTTAGGGCTCATAACATGGATAGCCAGATGTACATATTTAATGGGCAAGCTCCTGAGGTCTAGGAGCAAAGGCTTTACATAGCATGTAAAGTACAAATATGTTACATTTGGGTCATATATGTTTAAAATTTACCCTTTCCTTAAAGAAAAAACTGGCTTCCAGAAAAAAAGAACTCTGGAGGTACAGTAGTATTATAAATTAGACAGAGATAAACCAAAGGCATTCTCTTTATTCATTTGTATTTGAAATCAATATATGAAAAAGTTTCAAGTTACCACATATTCAGTTGTAAATAGAGACTTTTAATATTAAGGTCTTTAGCATATCCTTTTACTAGAATAATAATAAAAATTCAAGTAATAAAGCTATAGTCAAATATTCCATTATAGTAAATCTTATTACATATATGTGAATGAGGGAAAAATAGAGAAATCTTCATATATAACATTTAGCTTTGATTATAACCATGTTATTTATTGATTATAATTTATTATAGCTATAATATTGGTTATAAAAGATGATTTTGTTGGAAATCAATAAAATTTAACTCAGTTTTCAGATGTGTATAGAACTTAGCAATAAACCTTTATGCTTTGACTTAAATGTTTAGGTCAAAGTGAAACATTCTAATTGTTGTAAAACTGCTGCATTCAAGAGCCATACTGCATGGCGTTAACATGTTAATTTCAAAGGAAACTGTATTTAAGCTCCACACCTCTTTTCCCACTCCCCAGCAGCTTGCCTCTGATGGATATATACACAACAAATTAATTTCTATAGCTTAACACAATCTACTATCATAATGAAACAACTTATGAAAGGAATGTTGCAACTTAGGGTGGGTTATGGTAGTCCTTCCCTGAAAAGAACAATTGTTAATGTTTAAAGAAACAACAACAACAAAAAGTCACAAACATACACACAAGGAAAAAAAAACACACACACACCAAAACAAAATAAAACAACAACCAAAAAAAGAAAAAAATAATTCCAAATGTTAAAATTATTCTCTTTTGGCCCAAATTGTTTAATTAATTTTAGATACACTACAAGGAAGAATCTAAAACAGAAAATAATAATATATTCTTTTACTCAGAAGTCTCACTGAAGAACAATTCTGGTCCAAATGAGAAAGAAATTAATGACTGTTTAAAGAAAATAATACAGGGAAGAAGACACAAACATGAGGAAAAGAAAAGGAAGAGAAAGAGGTTTGAGGGAGTAACTTTAGACAATAGAAAAGAAAGTATGGACTTATAGAGGGGGACAATATGTAAGTGCAGAATGTTCTGCTATTTCTTGTTGCAAATTCATACCGAGAGGGTAAGAATGACTAATGAACTTGCTGCAAAATAAATAAGCAAGTTGGCATACTGTGGAACAAAAATAAGTGCAACTATACCACTACAGTCTTAAAGAAGAAAAGAAACACACACTAATAGACAAATTAATAGACAAGCTTAATAAAGAGAGAAACTACATTTTAAAAAGTGATTTAAAGAACATAAGAGACAGCTAACAGAGTGAGAGAAAAATCTGGGAGAGAGAAGGAAAAGAAAGGGGGAAATGTTAAAAGACAAAAACAGAGTTCAAAGAAGTCAAATGAAGTCAAGAGTCTTCAACAAGATGTAGAAACAGAAGGAGCCCAAACCCATAACGCAAAGCAATGTTTGCGAATGGAAAGTAGCTCCTTTGATCAGTAATAGTTACTCTTAAGTCGTAGCCTCTATTCCTCCAGAGTTCATCTTTAAGCCCTTCCAATCTAGAGTGGAGCTAGTGTATGGATAGAAACAAGAGATTTACAATGAACAGAGCAGTTCAGATGAGTAGTTCAAATTGTCTCATAAAATGTTCCAACAGCTTTATATAATGCTTATTATATACATTACATAATGTATATAATTGGAAATGATGGCGAAAAACTAGCTGGCTTTACCAAAACAACAACAACAAACCCAAACCAAACCAAACCAACAATAAAATGCCCTCTGCCCTTCCCTAGGTGGCTCAAAAATTAACAAAAAATTATTTGTAACATGAATAAAGAAACCGAAGTGTTGCTTTGTGGCACCTCAGTTTAGAACTGTATATTTCAAACAGCTGGGAGGAGAAATCTAGATGGTGAAAACAGTTCAATTTCCTGAATCTGAGCATTTATCAAGTTTCACAAATTGCCAACAGCAGTATAACCAACATTTTTTACACCAACATTACATTGGCTATTTGAACCAGATTTGGGGAGAACAATTATCTCTAATTATAATAATTTACTTTAGTGATACTTTGTGTGTGTGTGTGTGTGTGTGTGTGTGTGTGTGTGTGTGTGTATCATTGAGGAAAATAATTTTTAAAAAACTTTGCTTACTATTTGTGCAAGTAGTAAATGACCCTGTGTCTTGCACTATGAAGCTAGCCATCTTTATCATATTTCCTTAATTTTATAAAATCTGAATTTGAAGATTTTATCTAACTCACAATGTAATGAAAGTTATTTGAAAGGATAAAAATGAGAAACAGCTACTGTTCTCATACATATGGACTATAATGAAGGTAACACAGGTCTGCTCAAGTTTTATGGTTTGTTGTTGTTTTTTCCTTTATTTTACTCTGACTTTACTCAATGAAAAAAAAAAGGAAAGCCTAGAAAACAAAGTAAAACTGAGATTTTTGATTAATATCAAATTTGTCAGGGATTAAAAATAAAGGGTGTGATATCACAGTACCTACTACTTTCTTCTGTTAGATCATGTTATTTTATTACAACTGGAATCTAAACTAAAATAACATGTGTAAACAGTGTATTATTTTAAAGTCAATGGAGGAAATAAAAAACATGAGGGACTTATTGAAAACACAGGTATTCATTTACTAATCAAGATCGCTTTGAGATATCAAATAATTCATTTCAACATATGTGTACATATGTAATATAATTTTTGCTGAAGGTCACATTGTCCATTAAGAAATCTTAAGAATGAAATAGAAAGCAGAAGGAGGAAGAGCACATAATAAATGGTAAGGAACAAAAGTGAAAATGCCTTTAAAAAAAGCTGAGAAAATTTTAACAAACAACCACAATCTGTAGATACAGTTAGAGAAATCACTTACCTTATGCTTAGGTCATTACAAGAATAGCACAGTGTTTAAAGTCAGCTCTTCATTATGGGAGGTACAATTGAAAGCCATAGGTTATAATAACATGAATTGCTACACAGAAATGAAGACTTTTTCAGCCCAACATGAAAAGCTAACTCTTATGGGAGAATATTTCAAATTATGTTTAATGAAACATGAAGAACAATTGAAGGTGTAAACATCAAAACACACCAAACACATGAATTTCACACCAAAAAGAGAGAGATGGTTCAATCTCTCAGGACACAGAAGATTTATTCTGTGACCATAATCTGTGACATACAAGGGAAGGCACATCACTCTAACAGTGAAAGATGCATGCATAATATATTATCATCCATCCATCCACCCTCCACCCACCCCACTAGTACACACACAAGTCCACTAAGGTTCAGGGAAAGAATGTAGTGCCAAGCTGTTATGAAGAAAGCAGGACACACAGAAGCGCAGCAGTGGTCATGTGATTTGAGAGGTGTTCTTCCCTTAAACCATCCCATCACCATGCTTATTTTAAAGAAGCCAGGAAAAGATCCCCTTTCAATGCTGCAATAGCTACGAGCCCCCAGCTTGAAGCTAGTGAGTGGAATTTTGATCACCGTTCCCTGCGATGTCAGGGGCTCTCCAGTGGAAGCCAGATATGTAACACCAGTTAGTGGGGTACAAACGTGTGAATAACAAACATCCTTTCCCTTCTGCATTTCACAGAAGTGAGGGAGGAGAGAAACAACAAAAAAAAAACAATGTTGAGGATAGGTTCATAACAATATAAGAATGTATGAATATTAAAAGGAGATTACATTTGATTGCAAGTTAACACAAATCAGTTTTCACAAAAACTCCTCTATTTTGCTGCACACCAGGCTAATTTGTATTCTTTTTCTCATAAATGCTATACAGTATGGCTCATATTGAAAAATTCTGTGCACTTGGTTAGATGGGATCAAAGTAAACAACAAAGTCATCTTCTTTGATGGACATTAGGAAACTTTTATTTCCCCTAATTTTAGCACAATTTTACTGGTCAGTAATCACATTTTAAATTAGAAATTAAGCTTCTGTAATCTGCTTACTTATATAATCTGAAAAGTTCTATGGTTTGGACAGACAATTTAAATTTCAATCTTTCTACACTGTTAAAAGCAAACAACAAAAAGGCCACCAATTTAGAAACTAAGTTTTCTATGTATTTTTCTCTACCATCAATAAAACATTTAACATGGGTTATTCTTGTCAATAAGGGGGTCATTTCAACTCATCAGAAAAAATTTCAACTTTGCTTTCCTATTACTGATGACAGTAGTTAGCTTCATCCATTTTATTCTTTTTGTATACGATAAATTTAATTCATGTGTGATATCGCAACTTTGTTGGCAAATGTGTAATTATTCAAAAATCATGTACTTATATTACGATTTTCTCTCTCTCATTTTATTCTTAGCAGGCCAGGATAGCTTGACTTTCCCTTTAGCACAGCTTTGGTATTTCAAGATCTAGGCCTTCCCATAATTTCCATTTTCTCGTGGGAAAAATAAAGATTGTTCTCAAAAGAGATAACACATGTATCATTGATTTTAAGTTATAAAAATGGAAACAAATGTCAGTAGTTGTTATGACTGATGGAGCATTGACAGTTGTAAAATAACTCTGATTACATATGCCCCTCATTATAGCTTTCTCATCAGTTCAAAATAGAGGCAAGCTCTTATTTTTTAGCCAAATAGAGGGGGGAAATATCCACGTTCAGGTACATGTTTTTCAACAGGGATTGGCAAGAATATTTGACAAATGTCATAGCCATATGGCCATATGTACTGGTAGAACTATAAGCTATGCAATCTGAGGCATGGAGCAAAGTCCGAACTAGCTCCTCTAGAAAATGCTTTATAGTTGAGCTTTTTAAACCTCAGACAAACTGTTTTCTTTCTCTGGAATACCTTGCTGCCTATTTTCTGATCCAAATACTACTTGTCCATTAAGAACCAACTTAGATTGCACCAACTGCAAAAAAATATTTCCCAAGTTCCTCAATCAAGAAATAATTTCTT
Source organism: Carlito syrichta (assembly GCF_000164805.1). Classification (NCBI taxonomy): domain Eukaryota; kingdom Metazoa; phylum Chordata; class Mammalia; order Primates; family Tarsiidae; genus Carlito; species Carlito syrichta. Next base: position 71,889 of record NW_007246664.1, on the reverse strand, counting down.
TTTAAAAATCTAAACTCTTTTAACACTGTTAACTGAGATATAATTTACCTATTATAAAACTCACTCATTTAAACTATGTAGTTTGATGACTTTAATAAATTTATATGATTGTGCAACCATCACCACTAACTAGGTTTAGGTTTCCCTAAATTCTTAAAGTATCTTATTTGAACTTCTATTATAGGACTTATCATAGTTTTTCCAATTATTGATATGGGTCCCCAAATAGACTATAGGTTCTTGGAGGGAAACAATCATGACTCCATTCCCTTTTTATTTTCTACTACTTTAAAAATAATACTTTGTTCAGCGTAAACATTTGCTAAATCTGAATATTTTACAGTAATTATTGTTCTTTTTAATCTTAGAAGACTAAAATTTATTTTTTGTAGTGTAAGTGTCATAACAGTCATTCCTATACTATGCAAAGTTATTTTATTAACTTACAAAAGATTTTTAAAAAATTTATTTGGGCCCGATAGTATTAAGAAATAGAATATGAAAAGTATGTGGATTCCTAAAGTAAAAGTATGTATATAACTAAGAGATATCTGGGTATCCACAGAATGATCTTAAGAATTTAGAAAGCACATTACTATTAGTATTACTTAAGGTTGATCAAATAGTGACATTTGTAGTCCAATAAAGGTTTTCTATACCAAGTGATTCAGGTCAGATCAAGATTTCTTATTTTCTAAGAGAGCAGAATGTTCTATATTTCATAGGGTCAAGTCACTAGAATGATAGAGATGATAGAAGTTTTAGAAGCAAAATGGCCATTTTGACTTTAATTTGTTTACCTTATTAAACTTATTTAAGAATAATCAGCATCTGAAAGAACAAACTTCTTTGTACAAGTACCATCTACTCATTAAAAAGAAAGCTTAAGGGGATAGAGCAGAAGGGCCCCATTGTCATTTACTTAGATTACTTGCCTCTTTAGCCTACCCAGAAATAGAAGAAAAGGTTTTATTTAAAAAACATTAAGTGGGGCAACCCCCTCAGGTCCCTTCCCACTCTGGGAGCTTTTCTGTGCTCTCAATAACTCCTGTTTCAAAAAAACAAAATGAAACAAAACAAACAAACAAAAAAATTAGGTCAACAACTCTACAATCTTAGAGCTAATTACATCTTAGAGTTAATTTAATCTCTTAAATTCTATTTCTTTCTCTTTTTATTTCTTACAAAAAAAATTGAGAATTGGTCTACCAAAACTTTCTTCCATGGTTCCATTCATTCATTATTTTACTGGAATAAATTAGGACGCAAGTATTTGGCTCATCTGAATCTAAAAATAACTCATTTGTATTTAATTACCTTTATGGTCTCACAACACGTATTTAACTGAAGAATTCAGAGTTTTGGCTTATTTGTGACACAAGTCCAGGAGTATAATTTCCAATACTAGTTTTTCCTCTTGCTAGCTGTGTGATCTTGGACATGCATGGTATTTAATATTTGGAGCTTAAATCTACTTATCCATAAAATGGGGTAAATTAAGAAGGATAATGTATGTGTAAGTGAAAACTATTATAAATTTAAAAAGCAATACCAATCAAAGTTGTTATTCTTATGAAAATATTAAGTCACCTATATTTTCTCTAGGTAGAATCTGAGGCACAATGAGAATAAAGAATTTGTTGCATATGTCAGGAATCAGTGACAAATAACAGACTAATTGCAAACTATAGACTAAAGCCTCAGGAAAGGCTAAGTAAGGGTTTGAGATTAGCCCTGCTAGGATTAATCTAATTCTGTATTGTATGACTTTTACTCAAGTTATTTTCTTTCTATGGGTCTTGGTTACCTCATCTGCAAAACATGGATGTTTTAACTGAGGTTGATGGGCCCCTTCAGAGAACCTGTGGATAGAAGTCAGGAGTCCTGCCACTGGGATGGAGAAATAAAATTATGATATTTATATTTAGTAACCTATGATATTTATTATTTTCTTTCATTATGAACTTAGGCAACAAATCAAAATAATATTAACAGAACTTTAAATATTAAAATATTTGAAGTAAAAGAAGTATTATTATACTAAATTTTAAGATAATATATTATTATCTTAAAATATTTGTCATTACCATGATTTCAAATTACAGTGGTTATTAAACCTGCTCCTAGTGTTTGTTATTTAATATAATTAAAAATAGGCATGCATCATTATATCAGAATATATTTTTAAAAAAATATTTTTAGCTGGGCGAGGTGGCTCACATCTGTAATCCCAGCACTTTGGGAGCCAAGAAGAGAGGATTGCCTGAGCCCAGGGGTCTGAGTTCTACCTGGATGACATAGCAAGACCTCGTTTCTACAATAAATAAAAAATTAGCTGGGCATAGAGGTGTACACCTATAGTTCCAGCTACTTGGAAGGCTGAGGCGGAAGGATCACCTGGGCCCAGAAGGTGGAGGCTGAGATAGCCGTGAGTGTGTCACTCTACCCCAGCCTGGATAACGGAGTGAGACTCCAACTAAAAAAAAAAAAACCAACATATATATACACACACACACATATATATATATGTATATATATGTATATATATATAGAGAGAGAGAGAGAAAGAGAAAGAGCGCTCTTTTCCCATTGGTTTAGATGATAAATAGAATATCATTTAACAGCTATCACATTTAAAAATCTCTAATCAAAGGTGAACTTCCATACACACACACACACACACACACACACACACACAAACACACGTGTATAGCCATAACTAATTATCTTTGAACTCTCAGTCATTTGTTGCAGACAGATACCAGCAATGCTATTATTTATGTATAACATAAACTTTTGCAAATAGACAATATTTATAAGCAAAAACATTTTAATGAATCTTTTCCAGGGGATCATTCTTACATGTCTTCCCACTGTCATATACAATTTATTGTCTAAAATTCCACTGAGATTTCCTAAGTTCTAGGTTAATTTGAAGAATTCTTATTTTTCAGTATTGACCTCTTCTAAAAGAAGCTGGAACTGTATCAGGTTATACAGCTGGTGAATTATAATTACCATAGAAAATCAAAGTTTGCTTATGCTCCTTTATAGGTAACTTAGTGAGTTCCTTATTTTTTCTTAAAGAAAATACTATTGTATGTGAAACACACATAAGAGTAGAACTGCTTACACCATGACTCAAGGAAATATAAATTTGATCATCATTGGTAAATATTCTTAATGTATTTCCCATATGAAACTTTAATTTTTAAGTTGAGTCACTCCCAATGGCTTCTAGAAATTTTGTATATTCCAGGCTGGTCTCCTCTTGGTATCAACAATGTTTTGATTTGCTGTTTGTCCTGAGGACTTTTTTTTTTTGAGTTGGAGTCTCACTCTGTCACCCAGGCTGGAGAGCAGTAACACACTCACGGCCACTGCAGCCTCGACCTGCTGGCCTCAGGCGATCCTTCCATCTTAGCCTTTCAAGTAGCAGGAACTACAGGCATGTGCCAACATGCCCGGCTAATTTATTTATTTTTTTATTGTAGAGATGAGGTCTTGCCATGTTGCCCAGGCTGATCTCAAACCCCTGGGCTCAGGAAATCCTTTTGCCTCCACCTCCCAAAGTGCTGAGATTACAGGCGTCAGTCACCACACTTGGCTTGTTCTGAGAATTTTACTGTTGATTATAAATATGAAGAAAACTATACCATCCAATTACAGAATGTGTCAAAAAACTATATTGCATATGTTTGACTAGTAGGAATATCAAATTATTCATGATACTATTTCCCAATTTCAGATGAATAATTGATTATTTTACAGAGTTATTAATCTTCATCCTAGAGGTTAGAAGGCAGGAATTATTACTGATTTTAGGTTACACAGCAAAGCAGTAATAGAACTCAGCTTTCTTGACTTCCAAATTGAATTATCTGTACAATAGTAGTTGAGCCTATCTTTTTAACCTCCCAATGTTAATCATTACAACATTCCTAGTCAGATCTTGAATTTTCATTGCTTCTTTACTCTTGACTATTTCTTTTAGATATGAGAACCACTAGATAATAGAAACATGGATGTAGAAGCGAAGAAAAACTGGTAATAATAAAAAGAAATGGGGGAATAGCATTCTGGAGCCAGACTGTCTGAATTAGAATCTTGGTTCTATCATTATTAGTTGTATAACACCGTATTAAATCATAATTACTCTAGGTCTTTGTCTCCTTAGGTATAAAATGAAGATAATAACATCTATCTCATAGGGTATTTGTAAGGAAAATGAGATAATATATATAAATTGCTTGCTTAGAAGAGTATCTAGCTCAGAGTTAACAGTACATGAGTATTAGCTATTATTATGTTTGTTACACTACTTGTATTTGGATGATATTCTGTGCCTATAATAATGAAAGTAGACTAATTTGTGTGTGTGTGAGTATGTGTGTGTGATGTTGACAGCTCTCACAAGTAAGATCAAATAAAGTCAATTTAGGGAAGTATTGGAATATGAAGTTTTCAAAAATATTGATTAATTTAGAAAACTGAACCTAAGGGATAGATACAGGAAATAATATAAAAACTTGAATTATTGAATCTTTGTAATTTTTATGTATTTTCTGGTACTTCTGGAAGAAAGTCACATTTGTTTTCATTAAGCATGAGTTTTGAAATAATACATTTCTAACTAGATTTAATATTCTTGGTTTTCAGTCTTAAGTATATATCATAGCACTTATTCCTTCATTTAAAAAAACCATAAAGCTTCTACTCATGTAAGTGTGCTATCCTGTTTTCCTTTTTAAATAAAAGGTTACTATATTTTAGTATTGGTTGAAAAGGTTGTGACTTTTACTTCCCCAAAAGCTTAACTAGCATTCGTAAGGCACATGGAAGATGTACAAAGACAAAACATGTCTCTACTGTATTGCTAAAGTAGCAATGACTTAAAAAAATGTGTAGAAAGTTCCTTTGTGATGTTTTATCTGAGGTCGATGGGCCCCTTCAGAGAACCTGCAGATAAAAGTCAGGTCCATTCACTTTCTTTGTGAACTGAAAAACTAAGATTTTGATACGTTATATCATAGTCATGCATGGTGTATATTATGTTGCTAATCAAGTCTCTCATGATCTAACCAAGTAATCAGTTGGCAAATATAGTTTGATATTATTGCTAGATTATTGTTTAGATCATATATAACCTTTCCATTTTCTCTTAATGTTCAAGTTTTGGGTGTCTGGGTTAAATCAAATGGAAAGTCAGAAAACCTATTGCCCCAAAAGTGAACTTTTGGATTATAGAGAAGGATTAAGTGTGTTAAAAGTTAGTTATTTAATTAGTAGGGTGACTATAGTTTGCAATAATCTATTGTATATTTCAAAATAGTCAGAAGAGAATAATGCAAATGTTTCTAGCATAAATAAAAGACAGATATTTAAGGTAATAGATATCATTATTACACAGATTTTGATCTTTACAAATTATATGTCTGTATTAAATTATCACATGTACCCCCAAACATATACATCTATTGTGTATCAAAAATATAATTAAAAAACCAGTTGGTAAAAAAAATAAATTTTTTTAAAGAAAGTACACTCATCACTCTCATACAAATATAATATGAACATGTATCAAATATTTTGTCTAAAGTGTTAATTAATGAGAGAACCAGTAAGATGTCTCAATCAGTCCCTATTCATATATCATAACTTAGTGTTGTACAATAGCTCAGAAAATGAAAGGAGGAGAGCTAATCCAGAGGGTGTCTTAGGACAGTCAGTAACCGTTTTTGTTTAATTCAAATTATTTCACTATTTTACCATATAACTTTATGACCTTGGAACTCCTATTAATAGAATTTATGTCTTAATTGAATTCAGGTTTGAGAGTTTGTCCTCCAGTGTATACCTTTAGTTTCTAAGACTGTATGCAATACTTACTGTAGTCGCTTTATATAAACTGTAGGTTTTGTTTTTACTGTAATATTAGAATAGTAATTTATAATATTCAAAAAAGTAAAATAAATTTGTACCAAATAAATGTTATTTCTTTTAAAAATCTGATCTAAGATATAATTTCAAAGACTTAATACACAACGCATTTTTGTAGTTTCCTTTTTCACTCAAGTCTAATAAAAATCTCACTTCAAGAAGAACTGTATCTTGTCAAAATTCAACAATGAAAAAGTTCTAAGGGAAAGAGAATAATTTATTAAAATAAAAATGCAATGTAATGTAATATGTTAGATAAGATTAAGAATATGGACTTTGTAATTTATAGCCAGGCATTACATTTCCTGAATGATCTTCATTTTAGACAACTTTTTTTTTCAAAAGAAAGTTAAATAATCACGTATAAAAACAGTCTGAAGAAAAATGTATATTCTTTCTTTGAACATTGTTAAATTTAGGCTTATATGCATTTTGAGCTGTTTTAGCCCACTCTAATTATCTTGCAAAATTTGTATTTGCTCCATGTATATACTACTGGTACTACATCCTCATACAAATGTAATTTCATATTCATATATAATTCATTCTCAGGATGAGCAAGAGAGGTCAGAAAATTTTAGACGTAGGTAAATTTTTTTCTCAATGTAAGCCCTATTCTTGTAAGTCCAGGGACATGCACTGATTTGATCTACTAAAGCTAGAGACTTGGGCATGTAATGAATCCTTTAAGAAGACAAAACACAGAAAGTTATGCTGAACTTTGGCACCCTCCCCTATCTTGGGGAGGTGAATCTCCTCTCTCTCTCTTTAGTTACTTTCTAAACTCTCTCTCTCTCTCCATATATATATGGAGATATATATTTACACACACACACACACACACACACACACACACACACACACACACACACACACACACTGCTATACTAACTAAATGACCTTGGTTAAATTATTTAACTTTCAAAGCTTTAGTTTCTACATCTACAAAAATCAGGATAATTATATTATTCGTTTATTGACCAAGTACTTCTTAAGTCAGGTTCAATTGGCCGGAGCCAAAACCAGGCTCTTATCTAGGTGCAGGGGTAAAACATGAACAAGACTGAAAAGGACTTTGCTATCTTGGAATTTACATTCTAATAGGAGTAGGCCGATAATAAGCACTTACACTAACAATTATGTAAGTAACAGTTTCAGAGAGCAAAAAGTGCTATAAAGAAAATAAAATAAGGTCTTGGGATAAAAAGTAATTAGTATTAGGGTATAGCTATTTTAGATGAAAGACAGAAAGACTTCAATAAATAACTTTCCTTTTAGTTAAGACTTGAAACAGTCAGATAAAAATCAAGGGTAAGAACTTTCCAGGTTGATGGAACAACTAGTAGTAGACAAAGGCTCAAACACTGTATTGAGTTCCCACCTCACAGGATTATTGTAAGAATTAAATAAACTAATGCATGTAGGGCATTTGGTACTATACCTAACATTTAATAAAGGATAGACATGTGTTACTCTGATGACAATAATGGGGTTGAGAATGATAATGGCAGAATGATAATGGCTATAATGACTATGATACAAATTCCCGAAATCCAGGCACTGGAACTACACTTCTCAATCCTTCCTATCCTGAAACTAGTTGTAATCTACTCCAAATAAAAAAAGACTGTTGTAATTGGGCTAAAGGGCCAAAGATTGGTAATAAGAGAGAGAGGTGTTCAGACTAAAGGTTCCAGCAAAATGGTACCAAAAAAAAAAACTCTTTTGAAAAAATTTGATATCTAATAAAAATCAATGAAAGTATCTCTGATAAGAGAGAATACAATTGCTTGTTGCTTATTGAAGTTTTGGTATAAGTAAATTTGGGCATAAAAACTATAATACCATATTGTTATTGACTTGTGACAGATACTACACTTGTTAGTATTCTCCATACAGTTAGAGTTCTGTACTTAGAAGAACTGAGGCATTTTCAAAATTTATGAACAAATAAATGACATGGAATATAATAATCCTTAAAGTAGTGAAAGCTAAGTTATAAAAAATTGCTATTTTTAGGAATCATTAACCCAAATGTCCCAAATACATTCAGCTTCGTTTGGGACAGAGCAATGCTATCAATCATGCCAGGAAGTACTTGGTTCACTGTTAGTGCTTTTTGTTTCATTTGCATTTTTGTTTTGTTCCTTTTGATTTACCATATATTCCTAGCATTGATCTATGACACAGTGACTTGTCTGGCATCAGCCAGAGTAGTTCTGAGATACCTTGCCCGCTTCTGGTCAGTTAATTTTATTGCTATCCCACCACAACAAACACAAAAATGATCATATATATATATGATTTATGTATTTATGTACATAACACACATATACATATTTATTATCTATGTGTCTGTATAGTCTATTTTCACTAGCACATACTGAAAATAATCAAAATTATACTATAAACTAGTAGATCACTTTAAAAATAAATATAAGCAGAAACACATTAGAGAGAAACAGGAGCAAAAGAGATCCTGAGAAATAAAGTGCCATTCAAAAGCAGGGTCAACATACACCACATATGTGGAAAGAACACATTCCTAATTTCCTGTAATATAATGTAATTTCTTAGATGAGAATTATATGCAAAGGAAATTTAAGTTTTGTCTTAACTTTAATTTCTTAAAAATACATTAAAAGATCTGAATGAATTTTAAGAAAATATTAACATTTGTTAAATCTAGATGGTTAGCATATGGGTGTTTCTTATATTATCTGTTATTTGCTATAAACAATACTTGAAATAGTTAAATAATGGGAACTGCTAAAAAAAATAAATAAAAAGGGAACTCAGTCACCAAAGGACATTTACACTAGGCTGCAAATATCCAGGAACTCTTTAGCATGGATTTCTCAAATTTAGATCTGAAGATCATCTAAATAACCTCTTGCAATTTTTTAAAGAACCAGGATCTCACTTTGTCACCCAGACTGGAGTACAGTGGTGTGATCAGAGTTCACTGCAGCCTCCAACTCCTGGGCTCAAGAGATTCTCCCACCTCAGACTCCCAAGTCGCTAGGATGACAGGTGTACCAGCACACCCAGCTAATGGATTTTTTTAAACTTTTGGAGTGACGGGGTCTCACTATGTTGTCAAGGTTGGTCTCAAAGTCCTGGCCTCAACTAATCCTCTCTCCTCAGTCTCCCAAACTGGTGGGATTACAGGTGTGAGCCACAATGCCCAACCGTCTTGTACTCTTTATTCTAAGAACAAACACAATACCAGTGTTTTCAACTCAAATATGTTTTCCCCTTCACTAAGTATTTACTGATCTGAGAATGCTGTTGAAGTCTAACCACTGTACTAGACAGTTTTACCATTGACCAATTTTCTCCTTCTTCACGTCTCAAGGTTGCTTCAGGTAGCTTTGCTGTACCTTGCATTGCTCAGTTGTCACATGAGAAATACACTCAAATCAAACTCTGCAGAAACTCATCCATCAGAGCTTTCCAACTCTTACAATTCTTACTGCTCTTCAAATTTTTCCACATAAGGAATCCTTAAATGTTAATTCTTTCTTCTATATATGTTTATTTATTCTCTATTTACCCTACATTCTCTAGAGAACTCCCTAGTTTCTCCTCTGTTTTCTCCAGTTCACCATTTTTATTATTTCTTTCTGTTAAATGTTAACAGCAATTAACATGGGAGGAGGAGTTCAAGAGCAATTTTTATATTTTTTCTTTGCTCATCCATAATCTTTACTGAACATGTGAAAAATAAGACAAGAGATGCTTAAAATGAAAGAAAAATAAAAACTGCTATTGAAAATGCCAAACAATTAGTTTTAAAACAAATTTTGAAATTCAAAACTTTTTAGAATAATATACACTGACTGTTTTACTATTTGTTTAATCAGTCTTACTCAACTGTTGATAGATTTATTTTGAACCATAACACACTGTCCTCAGTCATTCCCTTGCATACCTATCTTAAATGAAATATTTAGGATCAGTTTATAGTTTATCAAGGAACAGCTAAAAGACTAATGAGATTCATAAATCTGTAACCCTGGGCTTACTGACATTATGTTTTTATTCAAATAAGCTGAAAAAGGTACATATATTCTATTTACAAATAGTCTTTTGGTAGAATTATTGTATGACAGAATTTTTACAGATAGAAATGTTAAATCTAATTTATTTATGCTAGTTTCATCCTGATTACTTCTCCCATATTCCTGTGAACTAGTTGGCTAGAATTTAGGCAGTGTTGAATTACTAAAGCAACTATGCCCATCTCATCTTGTTCCCTTAAAGCAAACTGAAATATACAAATTCATTCTGCTAACAATTATTAAGGCTTATACTCTTTTTTAGTGGCTGGAATGAATTGAGTTATTATTTATTGAAAAGAGAAAGAAAAATAAGAAATAGCTAGAGATAAAGAAGATCAGTGACTACTAATGAAAAAACAGCAAAGGGAAAAAAAGTATAGTGAACTGCAATGAGAAAGTGGGTGAATGTAAATGAAGGTAATAAATAACAGAACAGGAACTTTCTCCTGTTCATACTTCTTACTTCAACCTGGAAAGCATATGGTAGACCTTAAAAGCACAAATAACATCCCTGATCTGAAATTGTATTTTAAATCAATAGGCAATAGTAAAAATGCATTGCTTATACAATTATGAAAGGTATATTTTGACACACATGACTAATCTTAAGAGCTGTTGCAAATATTTCCCTCTGTGAGTGGGATGTTTAAAAGGAAAGAAAGTGATTTCAGATATAGCTTAAATCAGTAACATAGTTTGGATATACGGGAAGGATATATCGTCTACAAGGATATATTACTGTAAAGTAAAGGCCAGGCAGACAACACACGCTGGGGAAGATTTCAGATCAGAGCCTTGAAACAGAGCTCATGTCTGACAGATAATTACAAGTAAAAGCACAGTGACATAAGTGGGCTGAAAGAGTAGTATTTATATGTCTAAAAACACTTTAGAAATGGTACTATCACTGACTTGCAATAGCAATAATGGCTACAGAAATCCTTGCTATACGGTGGCAGTTGAGGTTGAGTAAATAACCCCAGATTATTTTGACTTGCCTTTTGAACTCTTGAACTGTGTTACATAGCTCTAACACCGATGAATTGGTGAAGTTATGGATAAACTTTGCTACGTGCAAAGGGAAACAAAGTAAAGAAAGTCATTTAGATCATCCTGAGCTGAGCTGCTGCTCATACATTTTATTGCTTCTTTAAACTTCATCAGCCTACATATCAAAAATTAGAGGAGTTGACAGCTGTGTGGTTCAATTACTGTACTTACACTAATAAATTAGGCAAAACATAAAAATGGCCCATAAAAATCATTTTGGAATATAAAAGTTAAATGCCCAATTTCAGCACCATTCACTTGCTTCCCATTATTGTTAACATGAAGAAAATGTGAAAGAAAAAAAAAAGAAAAATTTTTTCTACTTGGAAAAAAAATCTGGCTTAATTTATTTTCTAGTACACAAAAAATTGCATACATAAGATGAATACTTAATAAAACTAATGAATAATGCTGATGATTTGATCATAAAACCAATGCTCTCAATTAAAATATTGAGAACAATTACACAGTTTACTAAAAAAAACAGTTTGCGACTGTCATGGGTATGAAGGAGTTAAGTCATGTTTGATATATTTTAAGTTGGGTTAGGCTGTGAAATATTTACAGTAAGACAATTAGAATCAGTCTTAATTTGTACTTCAGTACTTCAGACTCTGAGTCAAATATTTTGAGACAGCATACAAATGAAGACTGACTCAACATTTCCTCATACAATCTCTTTTAGGTTTCACTGGCATTCTTTTTTCTTTTTCCTACTCTCCCACCCAAGTGCATTCTTTGAAGGGATGCTTAAAATCCACAGATAAGTAGTAATGATTAATTTAGCATCATCTGAAAGCATTTTTACTTTAGTTCTTACCTTTATTACTGGGGAATTCTCTTGTTTGTCAAGCATTGTATAGAAGCTCATCATTAATCTGCAGCTCAATATTAAATTCAAATGGGCTAGACTGCTATAAGAAATTTTTCTTTTAGCGCAGATGCACATAGCAGCCTTCTCAGACCCATGCATTAGTTCATGCCATGCTTATCAACAAGAACATTTAAGCATGGTAGCCCAAACAGAATTAGATTTAATTGCTGTATGTGGTACAGCAGTAAGTTGCTAAAAAAAGAAAAAACACGTATCAGCAAACTGAACTTTTCTGACTCTAGGCAATATGGGGTACAGAATGGCATGGACAAAATTTCAAAAATAGACTCTTTTTTCCTTATCCTGAGGCAGATAGAAATAGGACAAGGAAAATTGCTAATATAATTGAAAAGTATAGCTATAAAAAGCCCTTATGAATCTGAATTCCATTCAGGGTTTCATGAAACATGAATCCAAAAATATCTTTAAGGCCTTTCTGAATCAATACTTGTTCTGTAAGTTGCTGCTTATGCTCGGCAACTATTTAATATGGGAAAGTCAGACCAAGTGACTTATTTTCTAAATACTGAAGTAGAAAAAGGAATGAAAAACTATGAATAGTTTCCTTCCTTGATTGTTTTCTCCATCCCTCTCTTTTTTCCACCTTCTCTCTTTCTTTTTCATTCTTCTTTTTCCCTTAAAAAGGCAAAACACTACAATATCAATATACCTATCTTTTTCTCTCCTCTCAATACAAAGGTGTATGCATATATATATGTAAGATTAGTATTCCTAGATAAAATTTACATCCAACTCTGTTTTATTATAAAATAATATTATTTTATATAATAACCCTTACTGTTTCATAATCCTTCACTTTCTCTAGTAACAAAATTCACATGAAAATTAAGTCAAAGATGCTTTAAAAGGTAGATTCAGCCGGGCTCGGTGGCTCAGCCCGTAATCCCGCGTGTTGAGAGGGCGAGGTGAGTGAACTGCCTGAGCCTGCGGTTTGAGACCCACCTGGGCAACTTGGCGAGCCCTCATCTCTACACTAAATAAACAAAACAAAACAAAACATTAGCCGGGCGTGGTAGCGCGCACCTGTAGTTCCAGCTACTTGGAAGGCTGAGGTGGAAGGATTGCCGGAGCCCAGCAGGTCGAGGTCTGGGCGACTGAGTGAGACTCCAACTCAAAAAAAAAAAGGTAGATTCATCAGTGATTGAAAACACATATATTCCAAAGGATGTAGGTGATTTCAATTTACCAACCAATGCATTGATACTTATTCATGGCTATAAAATAACCCACTGAAAAACTAAACATGAGTTTGGGTTGCTAAAATATTTAAGCTAAAAAGAAGCAAGGTAGTATGATAAAATAAGTATACCTATTAAAAAAAAAACTTAGCATCATATATATATAATTACACAAGTTGGACTTCTCAAAGCAAATGGAAAGGACATCACCATATATTCTCCATTTTTATTTCTAGCTTAGCATATTTCCTTTCTTTCTCTCGCTCTCTTTTTTTTTTCTTCTTTTTTTGAGTCAAGTTCTCACTCTGTTGCCCAGGCTGGAATGCAGTGGCACAATCACGGCTCACTGCAGCCTCAACCTCCTGGGCTCAGGTGATCCTTTCAACTCAGTTTCCTGAGTAGCTGGGATATAAAAATACACCATGACGCCTGGCTAAATTTTGGATTTTTTTTTTTTTTTTTTTTTTGCAGAGACAAGGTCTCGCTGTGTTGCCCAGATCTCAAACTCCTGGGCTCAAGCAATTCTCCTGCCTCTGCCTTCCAAAGTACTGGAATTACAGGCATGACCCACCATGCCCGGTCTTAACTTAGCCTATTTCTGATAATGAGGTACCTTGTAGAAAAAACCCTCAACTTCTCAATAAACCTTAATTTTGTAATTCTTGTTAAAAAATGAGAATAAGAATGTAAATCCTAGCCAGGCTCGGTGGCTCAGCCTGTAATCCCGCACCTTTGGGAGGCTGAAGTGAGTGGATTGCCTGAGCCCGCGGGTTCGAGACCCCCCTGGGCAGCAAGACCTCATCTCTACAATAAATCAAAAAATCAGCCAGGTGTGGTAGTGCATGCCTGTAATTCCGGCTACTCGGAAGGCTGAGGCGGAAGGATCGCTGGAGCCCAGCAGATCGAGGCTGCGGTGGCCGGGAGCGGCCACTGCACTCCAGTATGGGTGACAGAGTGAGACTCCAACTCAAAAAAAAAAAAAAAAAAAAGAATGTAAATCCTGTCTTGAGGAGATGCTGCCCAAAGGTAAAAACATATTATTTAAAAATGTTAAATAATAGGTACAGTGCACTTAGGATTATTATGGCTGTAAATAGTTCAGATTATTCTACTTTGGAGAATGACAGCTGCAACTGTAAAAGATTGCTAGCATTTATTAGATAATACAATTAAGTGGCTAAAATGCATGGGAAATGCTATCAATGCAGTTAAAATGGATTCCACAGGACTCAAAATATGCCCTTAAATTCAACTTAATGGATTTTTTGAAAGAGAACACATTATTTTTCACAAACTACATTTCCTGTGCACATGCTGATCATTTTTTTTTTTTTGAGTTGGAGTCTCACTCTGTCGCTCAGGCTGGAGTGCAATGGCATGCTCACAGCCATCGCAGCCTCTATCTGCTGGGTTCAGGCGATCCTTGTGCCTCAGCCTTCCAAGTAGCTGCAACTACAGGTGTATGCTACCACGCCTGGCTAATTTACATGACGATCATTTTGACCTAACATGCTTACTTGGACTCCTCTTTCTTTCAGAGTCTACTATATCACCCAAATGTTATTAGTAACTCAGAAAAGCAGGTTAAAAGATTCTAAGGAAGAAAATTCGTATTGTCCTTCAATAAGTAATGTATGGAACCAAAAACATGTTGCCCATCGAAGGTGGACTGGATAAAAAAAATGTGGTACATATATACAATGAAATATACAGCCAGAAAGAAGTACAAAATTATGAACTTCACAGCAACTTGGATGGATTTAGTGTCTATTATATTCAGTGATCTATCACAGAAGAAAAGAACTGAGTACCACATGTTCTCACTCATAAGTGGATGCTGAACGTTTATCATAATACTACAAGAAAGGGACTGGTAGTAGTAGGACACTGCAGGGGGGGAGGGGCACATAACATCAATAAGGGCACCTGACTCCAAACTAGGCGAAGTGAGGACCAATGGGGGGCCCAAACTTCACCTGTACGATGACCACTTATGTACCTAATGCTGAATTGTACCCCACATCTTTATAAGAAAAAAAAAAGGAATTCACAATAATGTGGTGAACTTTTAAATAACTCCCCCATGACTATAACACAGGACTCAAGAGCAATGGTTTTCCTACAAATATTTTTGACCCTATGACAAAATTGCTCTAGTTTTCAAAGCCAAAGACATTTCCTCTTAGCAATATTTTAGAACAACACTGCCTGAATTCATAGATTATAACTTTTAAAACATGAACAATACTCCAATTTGTAAAATCCTTATGTGAGACCCTATATTTAATTTTTGCAATATGCTCTACATGCTTAATATGACAATATTTAGTCTATAGTAAAAATGCTCAATAAATACTTGTTGACTTAATGTGACCCACTGGTGCTGTTGGCAAAGCTGAAAGCATAAGCAATCAAGTAAATAACATAATCATATCCATTTTAATTTTTACACTCACTCAGTATATTTAAACCATTATGGCCCTTTTTAGCTCCAAACATGTTTTTTATAAACATCTGGTTCTCTGACTGAATTTTCATGTAAAAAGTAAAATGCACACAGAATAACAAGCTCTAATTCCTTTAAAATTGTACCATTAATATTTTAACAAGATGAAATATACTGTTTGCTACATTCATAATGAATTAGCTTTGTCATGGATACCTTCCATTTCTGGAATTTCATCAGAACATCCTGTCTGAGGAACATAAAGGTCTATCTCATTCCAATTTTAGAGATGGGTAAATTGGAGCAAAGAGAAATGCAATGACAGCTTACCATGCATGCTTAAACAAGGCACAGATCTGGCAGTAGAAATCATCACCTCTTTTAAGTCACAGATACATATTTGTTTTATTTTTCTCTACTGGCTCCAAGACTTGTATCTTGTTTACAAGATACAAGGGTTACAGAAGGTGTTTCATAAGTAGCACTTAATAAATGAATAAATATTCAGAAAAATCAGCATTCATTAGGAAGAGGAATCAAGAGGCATACTAGAAATAATAATATCACATTATAGAAAGCTTATTGAAACTTAACTATGTAGCTAAGTTTATATAAATCCTCAAAATAAACATCCTATTCATACATTCATTCAACAAACACTGATTGATGATGCTGGGGAGAAGTCCTTGCCCCACATTTCCAGAGTTTCCCTCTCCCTTTACTTCCCACTATAATGAGCATTTTAAGGAAGATTGAGCTGTCAGAGGAAGAAAACAGAAAGCAGATCCCATTGCTATTCAGAATTTGTCAGATAAAATGTTTTGAAGCAGGTTAGATTCTGCTTGAAGTTAGATACCCTTTTCCCTAAGAAATAATGCTACAAATAGTAGATTCCTAAATTAATCCATATATGTCAATTTAACCCTCAGTTCAGCTGAAGTATAGTGTCATTTCAATATAAACTTAAACACTAGCCTAGAAATCTGCTCACCATTTATACAATTATTTTCATGGGAAACACTTTGCCCTACTTCTGAGTTAGTGATCAGTTAAAGGAATTAAAGGAGAATACAACAATGATAAAAAAGCACTATTCCTACTAGCCATAGTTTTTCGGATTGTGTATGTGTATGTACATAAATAAGACACTACACAGGAAAGTAATTTTGTAGAAAAAGACAACAGATAAACTGAAGAAGATAGTCAACTGACAGAATGAAAAGAAAGACATATCTTATAGATTATCAGATTTTGATATTCCATATACTTTATAATGATTGGGAAAAGAAACAAGGCAGGACTGGCACAAGTGCTGATGTTAGGTCAAGTTGATACTGGAGTAAATAATACTTGTTTTCAGTCAGATTGTGGGTAATTATTATATAAAAAACATATTTTACTCTATGACAAATGCAGCAGATAGTATATCAGAAAGAGTTCAAACTAAAAATAACTTTATATTTGAACCTTTAATAACAATAAATATTGACAAAATAGTTAATATTTATGGAGTACTTATGCATATCAGACATACAAGGAATATAAAGTTGCTCAATTCCTAAGGTGCCCAAAAAGGTGGTATCATTCCCATTTTACAGGAAGGTGAGGTGCAGTGAAATTAACTTGCTTAAATTTACAAAGTTAATAAGACTCAGGGTAGGGTTTCAAATCCAAGATTGGGATTTAAATGTAGTTCCATTTTTTTTTTTTTTGAGTTGGAGTCTCACTCTGTCGCCCAGGCTGGAGTACAGTGGCACACTCACAGCCACCCCAGCACTGACCTGCTGGGCTCTGGCGATCCTTCTGCCTCAGCCTTCCAAGTAGCCAGAACTACAGGCGTGCCACCATGCCCAGCTAATTTTTTGATTTATTGTAGAGATGAGGTCTTGCCAAGTTGCCAGGGCTGGTCTCGAACCACGGGCTCAGGCAATCCACTCACCTTGGCCTCCCAAAGTGCTGGGATTATAGGCAGAGCCACCGAGCCCCAACTGTAGCTCCATTTTTAAACATTATGCTGAATTGATCTTCAGTAAGTCTACTTCAACATGATGAGAAAACTCGTAAAACATAAAAACTGTCAAAGCATGAACATCTTTAGAATATGGTGAAAAGCTGATTAAACTTCTTGGTTCTTTCAGAAAAACATAGAGGTTATTTTTAAAACTCTCAAATAAAAATATATGTCATGATTTTAAATCTTAATTTAGAGACTTTAGGTATCCAAAGTAAGAGGCAATAAGAAAAATTTCCAAAGAGGAAATTTCAAGTGCAGCTTTAAATAGCAAATGGCTTCAAGAAGTACTTAGCTACTTAAAATATGGAAAATCTTTCTCAATTCTGGAAGAGAATTAAGACATAACACACTTGCATTCATTTTATGTAATGAGTAAACTTCTCTTTTTTGAATTTAGACTGGCACTTTACAGGAACTTAAGTGTCACAAATAATACTTTCTGTGTTCTAGGTTTAGAGGAATGCTGGTTGAAAAGGAAATGCTTTGAAAGGAAAAAATGTGACCAGAGAAAACTGATAATTCTACTTGCTGAAGTCCAGGCTATAATTTCATGTACCCAAGTGCTTATTTGTGTGAACGATGAAAAAAATATTTACCTTGCTGTTAGTCAAGAAGATACTTACCTGATTCTCTAAAAACTATACTAGGATTGGTAGCAAGCCAAAACTGTCTATAAACATATAGGTATGAACCACAGCAAGATATGACCATGGCCTGCTTAGCACTTATTAAGCCTCTGCAATTTATAGAAAGCTGTGCAAGTGTGCATTGGTATTACCTCCTAGATAGAAGAGACAATGGATTAATTAAGAAAGAAATGGAGACAAAATGCTGCCCTTTGGTGCATAAGGGCACATAAAGGAGAATGGTATCAGCCTAAT
The DNA here is from genome assembly GCF_000164805.1 of Carlito syrichta. Classification (NCBI taxonomy): domain Eukaryota; kingdom Metazoa; phylum Chordata; class Mammalia; order Primates; family Tarsiidae; genus Carlito; species Carlito syrichta. The sequence goes on along the minus strand of NW_007246664.1, from coordinate 53,421 downwards.
GAGGAATAAAAATCTTCTTGATGTGAATTTTTGCCATTACTGGATAGAGCACAATGAAAAAAGCTACTGGAAATTTATATGTTGATCATTCTTTTCACTTACCTGCCAATATTCCCTTTGTGTCATGGTCACATGTAGGAATGCTTTTATTTATTTATAATACAATTATTTATCAATCAACACTGATGTTTAGTTAGCCTCAATTTTATTGAAGGCTAACTAAGCATCAATGTTATTGGTTGATAAATTTTGTTGAAGGCTAACTAAGAAATATTATCCTATTGACTTGACAGTAAACCTCAGCTTATTTTATATTTTGTGTGTGCACCAGTTCTAAATCTCATATGAAATCCCATCTGAATTTATGAGAACATCATTTTCACAGACTTTTAGTTTCCACTGTTTTTTAAATAAGAAGTCAGGGAAACTGATTGGGGTGGGGAGAATCACAGAGAACAAAAGTGTACTGCTTTAGGTAAACTTCACGTTTAGAAAGTAGGGTGAGAAGTTGACTTCTATAGTTTGTGACTCTCTTCCCTCTCCTTACATTCAAGGTTAATAAGGAATACAAGTTGTAGAGATTGAAATAGCTATCTGATATTATTTGAGTGCATATGCAAGAAAAATTGGGCAGGCTATCCCTCCTTTTTATTTATTTTTAAATGGAACATCAGAATATAATTTAGATCAGTCATGCAATGTAGAATTAAAATGTTTTAAAAGCACTGATCTAGATTAATATATGCTATTTTATATATGCTATTAATATATGCCTAATATATTAATATAAGGCAATGGTCCCCAGTTTTTTTGGCATAAGGGATCAATTTCATGGAAGACAATTTTTCCACAGATGGGGGGGTGGGTGATGGGTGGGGTAGGTGGGTTTGGGGATGATTCAAGCACATAACATTTACTGTGCACTTAATTTATATTATTATTACATTGTAATATATAATGAAAAAATTATACAACTCACCATAAAAAAACAAAGGCATGGATGAAAGTGGTAAATAAAATAATGGGCGGGTCACTTGTGGGTTAAAATAAGTGTTAGATTCTGATTTAAAGCCTGCCACCAGATGTAGCTGTACAACTGAAGTACTTGCCATTCACTGATATGGTTTTGATATGTCTGTAAGCAACTCATTATAGTCTCTGTACAGTCAAACCTCACTGCCAATGTTAATCTATATTTGCAGCCACTCTCCAGCACTAGCATCACTGCCTCAGCTCCACCTCAGATCATCAGATGTTAAGAGTTTCACAAGGAATGTGCAACCTAGATCCTTTGCATGCACAGTTTACAACACGGTTTATGCTCCTTTGAGAGTCTAATGCTGCCACTGATCTGACAAAAGGTGGAGTTCAGGTGGTAATGTAAGTGATGAGGAGCAGTTGTAAACACAGATGAAGCTTCCCTCGCTCACCTGCCGCTCACCTCCTGCTGTGAAGCCCAGATTACCAGTCCATGGCCCAGGGGTTGGGGACCCCTGTTTTAGGGAATTAGAAAAATCCACACAGACCTTAGGGACATTTGAAACTAATATATAATAGGATGTTTGAGACTTGGATTTAACTCATGATTCAGTCAACATGTGTCTATTACATGCTTACTATGTGCTAGATGGGGAAGGGAGTAAAATCCAAAAGAAATTAATTCAGTATCTTTACTCAACTAACTTAATAACAGAGTGTATACTATTAGAAATATAGCAATTAGGGCATAATTAAATGCCATTCATTCATTCATTCATTCAACTTACACTTATTGTATATCTACTGTTTGCCCCAAACTGATCTAGCTTGTAAATTATAGTTGCTTTTTTCTTTTCTTTATTTTTTTTAAAGCAGCCCCTGGTCTGTAGCAGCTCAGAATACAATAGACAAAGACAGTCAAGTAAACATATACTATGTCTTTAAGTGCCATGACGGAAGTAGCACAGACTGCTAGGGGATACGTAAGAGACGCTCCTAACTCAGACTGAGGTGGAAGTTGAGGACAGTTTACCAGGAAAAGCTTCCTGGAGCTAGAATACATGAGCAGAGCTTTAAGGGACAATTGTAATTTATTCAGGTAAAGAAAAGGTGGCACAAGGAAAAAGGCAAGTGCCATTAACAGATGTGAGGATCCTGGCAATGGGTAACTTTAACACATGATAGAGAGTGGTAGAGTTGATAAGATAGGTAGAGACCAATTCCTAGGGTCATGGAGAGCCATTGAAAGATTTTAAGTAGGGAAATGACATGGCTATATTAATGTTTTAATAGTTCAGTCTGGTGAGCAGTGTAAGGATGGATTAGTGATATTTATGGAATAAACAATTGGGGGGGAATGAGTTTGGATGAGTAATTCAAATGAGAAACCCACTACATCACTGAGAATAGTTCTGGAGATGAGGGTATATATTCTGGAGATATAAAAGAGGAAGAATCTATAGTACTTAGGTTCTGACTGGTTTTATGGAATATAAAGTTGGCGGGGGCCATGACAATCTTGGAACCAGCATGGGAACGGAGTGAGGACAACTCTCCGGGAGGCAAGGCCCCGGGGAGATTCTGTGCAAGCGGCAAGGCCCCACGGAAAGTCCTGACGAAAATTCTGCATGACTGCTCTTTAAGTCATGGCCACCACTATGTTCCCATTGTATTGTTTTGTGCAGGCTTCATAGGAATAGTTTGTTTAGTTACATTTTGGGAAAAGGAGGCTGCTCACAAATCCATGATAAATAATAGTTTCAATATGAGTTCCAACATAACTTACAAAAAAACTATATGTCTCAACTAGATCTAAGAAAAACTATTAACAGGAACAGCATGACACAGAGTCAAGAAGAACAAACACTATCATCTGTAACACTAACTAGTCCTACGCTGTGTCTCGTTAACTGTTCCAAGAACAGTTCTAACAAAGAAACTCTGATAAAACTGTGGTACCAAGGAATGGTGAGAACGAATGAGGAACACACTGAAACCATAAGTCAATTAAAGATAGGCTTACATACTCAGCCACCTCCTCCTAATATCATTAGGCCTAAACAATTACCCACTGTAAGAGAAGGAGACTACATAGGTTATATGCCTAGCACCTTTATATCTATATAGACTATTTACCTTTATAGAGTATAAGTTTTACTTTCCACTTGTTAACCTTTTGGCTAATATTAACCTTGCCCTTTTAATAAGTTACTATTTCCAAGAACAGCTAGCTCTTTTTCTAAGAAATATTAAAAATGTAGACATTACTGAAGCACATAATTATACGTAAGAATCTTAATCACAATCACGTCACGAACTTATTATTAATTGTTAATCATTTTTTACTGTTAATTTACTGATATTTGCTTGCCAAAAATTATGATATAAGTAAATCAGCACTGCTGTGCTTCAGCGGCCAGAGTGCGAAACAGAACTCTGGTCCGACTCGTTTCTTGCCTTATCCACACATCCTTCCTGGGTTCCCAAATCCTGCGGAGCTGGACTCCGACATAAAGTAACTCTCAGGTTTCCAAATCTGAGTAGCTGGGTACTGTCATATACTGAAATAGTAGAGGCAAGAACACACTTAGGGGCTGTATTATAACTCTGGAGAGAGATGAAGGCTGTAGATAGAAGTTGATACCAAAGAAGTTACTATATAATGATAATGGCCATATGTATGGGGTTCCTAAAACAACAGCTGATCAAAGTAAGTACTACATAAGTAGAAATAATATTGATGATAGGTGGTAATGATTATAATAATAAAAAGGGTCGATTGTAAGACCCCTTCCCTCCCCCAATATATCGAAAGCACCACCATCCAATAGAACTTTCTGTGATGATAGAAATATTCTACATCTGCACTTTCTAACATGGCAGTTATTAATCACATGTGGCTACTGAACACTTGAAACATAGCTATGACAAATGAAAAACTAAATTTTAAATTTTATCTATTTTTGATGAATGTAATTTTAAAAGCCATATGTGGCTACTAGCTATTATAGGGGACAGTGAGGATATATATTGAGAAATGAAATGAAGAAAGTCTAGGAGTGAATCAAAGTGATTATCAACATGAAAGGAACAGTAGAAAAACAGCCAGATGAATGGAGAAAAAGCAACATAGGGCAATACTGTTAATCAGCACAATTAAATTCCCTTGAGAGGATGAGGGTAAATGAGAGTTGTTACAGAAGGCTTTCTAGAGGACGATGAACTTAAGCTATGAAGTGAAGAAGGGCATTTCAGATAAACAGAATAACACAAACAATGGCCAAGAAGAAAGAACATATCACGATAAGAAGGTTTACTTTGACCAGAGTCAGGTATATGACAGGGAATAAGTGACCAATTTTCCTGGTTTGTCTGGGACTGGGAGGATTCCTGGGATGTAGGACTTTCTGGTTTTTTTTTTTGTTTTTTTTTTTTGAGTTGGAGTCTCATTCTTGTCACCCAGGCTGGAGTGTAGTGACACGCTCACAGCCACCGCAGCCTTGCCCCGTTGGACTCAGGTGGTCCTTCCGCCTCAGACTTCCAAGTAGCTGGAACTACAGACTCATGCCACCATGCCTGGCTAGTTTTTTTGGTGACTTATTGTAGAGATGAGGTCTCACCAAGTTGCCCAGGCTGGTCTCAAACCCCTGGGCTCAGGCAATCCTCTCGCCTTGGCCTCCCAAAGTGCTGGGATTACAGGCTAAGCCACTGTGCCCTGCCAAAGGACTTTCTGTTTTAAAACTAAACAGTCCCAGGATATGGGACTTTCAGTATTAAAACAGGAAAGTTCTGGGAAAATGTGAGGAGACGGTCACTAGAAAACAATATAAGAAAAATAATCGCTGGCCAAAGTGTGAAGGACTTTGAAAGAGGCAGGGGTATTTACTCTTGATACAAGTTAAACTGTTATGGCTTTGCTGATTAGAGAACTATACAAGGGGAACTCAATTATTTATTGTAGCAGTTCAAGGCTGAGGTAATTAGGACTTAAAGCACCCATGTGTAGGAAAACAAACAAACAAACAAATTCATGTTTATTTGATGCTTATTATGTTCCAGGTACTACACTAGATTTTACATAAATTATCTATCAATTTTCCTTAAACTCAAGTGTAGAAACTCCATAAACTTTGAAACACTTGATTTGTTCATGCACTCACCATTTCCCAAATATTTTTTGAGTGCCTCCTATATGACATACCAAGTTCATTACTTGTTTTGTCAAAGCCATAATGTTAAAGTAGATCTGGTTACTAAGTTTATTTGTGTATTAGAAGTAAGAATTAGGAGAGGAAGAAGTAACAAAAATCACAAAATTTAATGACACTGAATATCAAAGGTAAAACACAAGAAAGAGTAAAAGATAACTAGAAAGTTTTTATGCCAGTAAATTTTAAGAACATGAGCTCTGATAGAAGGAATTTAAGAAGCAGAGCTGGACATACTGAGTTTGAAATCACACAGACATACAAATAGCAGCCAGAAATACAAGTGTAAGTACAGGTGAGCTATATCATTTCAGTGTATACTACAATGTGCCATCATTTATTTGGGTTCTAAACTAGATATATTTCTAATTAATCTATTTCATTTGTAAATTCTCTTAGAATAGGAAAAAAATTTATAACATCATGATGATAAGCTAATTTGTATTTGTATAAAGCTAGAGTTCTACATAAGTACTTTATGGACTCCATTCCTATTTCCGTGAAGGAGATGATACATATCTCCTTTTTCTCTATCTCAAAGATACGCATGGCTTTTTAATCTTAGCTTTAAGACACTTAGCTCAAAAACTTATAATACTTATTATCCATGCACAAATATTTCATCTTAAACTTTAAATATGCCATGCCCTATTTGCACTGATGACCTCGTTTGTATTATATGGTCACTAGGTAAGGCAGTATACAAGGATAAGCAGAAGTTCACTAGTGTCAACGACAATAACATGCTTTAACATTAAGGAAAATTATGGAAATTAAAAAATGTATGCCCAACTAGACTGCAGTACCCATCTTTTTGTTTTAATTATCATCAATCAATTCTTTTAAAATGTTTTAATGAATGCATTTATCAAATAACCCTGTCAAAGAGATTATCCTATTATCTTTACAGCTATGCCACTTGTTTGGATGTCAGAAATATGTATGCAATTAATTTTCTTATTTTGAGCAAAACAATTTACATACTACAATTTATTTCTCAAAATTCAAAAGTGAGCTAGAAATCAAGAAACTTTAATAGCAGAAGTTGTGATGTTTTCAAAAAATACTATTCTAACAGACATCTTCACACTATCTCCAGTTTCCTAACTATTGTGTACAAATAGCATGAAAATAATACACCTGAAGGAAAGGAAAAAGTAGAACATCATAGACCACTATATCAAAATAAGCAAATAAATAATAAACAATTATTAAAGATCTTCTAAAATGAGTTTCCATAGGGTAGAAAGTCTTAGGTGATTGCCTTACAGTGTAGAATCTTTATTTTGTGGCTACAGTTTCTTCCAGTTTAAGCAGTATGTGTTTATATGGTGTTCTAAAAATAGTCTTTTTTTCCTTTTCCAAGAGTAAATTTTATGGCATTTAAAGTCCAGTTGTCTTCCTTTTTCCCTTTTTTCTCTCTCCTTTCCTTTCTTGAATATGTAGACCTAATATCCGCAATTCAGCAGAAACTTCCATTTGCAAAAGTCCTAAGCTGTTAGTCAGTTTATTTAGATCAGAATTGGTGTTTCAGTAGTGTCTTAAGAGTTCAAAAGGGGAACTATTTTGCATGTTACAACTTTCACATACCACTTTCCTTTAGGTAGCTAAAAGTTCTCCAATATTAAATCAAAGTATAATTTTCAGTCTTTATCCAATCAATAGAAATGAAATAATTTAGCTTCAAAATTTCAAATTATCTAAATCAACCTTGATACTGGAAAATCTAAGACATTATAGATAAAGCTTTAAAGGGTTCAATTTGGATCAGGAAAAGTATGACAACTTTAATGTTTATGAATTTTTTGTTTGTTTTAGACACTGTGTTACAAATTGTAATAGATTGTATCTAGTATATATTCTAGCTTTTTTTTTTTTTTTTTTTGAGTTGGAGTCTCACGCTATTGCCCAGACTGAAGTGCGGTGGCACGTTCTTCGCCACCACAGTCTCAACCTGCTGGGCTCTGGCGATCCTTCCACCTCAGCCTTCCAAGTAGCTAGAACTACAGGTGCCCGCTACCGCTACCGGCTAATTTTTTTTTTTTTTAATTTATTGTAGAGACGAGGTTTCACCCTGGTGGGTCTTGAACCCGCGGGCTCAGGCAATTCACTTGCCTCAGCCTCCCAAAATGCTGGAATTACAGGCTGAGCCACCAAGCCCGGCCTAATCTAGCTTCTTAGGTCTGCAAGAGCACCATTTCTATCAGGAGATAGTATTAATTCTGGGTTTGGTTTAAACTAAGGAAATTCTGAAGCAATCTTTTTAAAGGATTGTTAAAAATGAACACTGTTAGAACAGAGTTGAAGATCAGTTAGAAATTTGGAAGATGAGGTCTCATTTTTTACTTGTTTGGAGGGGTGAAAAACTGTGTACAACCTGAGACACTGATCTCACTACATTCATAATATTTTATGTATTACAAATGTGAAGCCAATCCCAAAGGTGAAGAAATAACGAGCAGACTATAATTACAGAAGGCGCCAAAAAAATATGCACATATATTAAGAAATGAAAAAACTGTATTAAAATTGTTGATGAAGACAAGTGATGACTACAAGTCACGTTTGACTTCCACAATTACAAGAGGTGCTTAAAGTGGTTACTATCAGCATCCAGACACTTCTGATTATGGTGAACTAAAATACATAAATAACATCTCTTAAAATGTGTATACTTTTTTCCCCCTTGATATTTAAATAAAGTATAGTAGGTGGTCAATAAATACTTACTAAACGACTAAATAAGAGAAAAATAACAAAAGGACGACTTTCTAATATCTCCTTGAACTGAAGTTTTGCATCTTATATGTAACATCTTCTCATTATATATACCTAGAAAACTAATCAATCTGAATAAAGCAAATATATACCATAAAAATATAAGACTACTACATGCCAGTCACAGAGCTGATGACTTTTTATAATTCCTGAACAAGAGAAAACATAATGTTTAATAAATAATTTTCTGTCACTCATTTGTCAGCTTTCTTACTTGGGTAAGATACCTAACCTTTTTGAGTTTCAGTTTCCTTATGTTTAAAATGAAGATGACATTAATATCTTCTCCAAACAGAGCTGTTATGAAGATTAAATGAGATACCAAATAGAGTTTGTCCCATAGTAAGAGAATTGTATTTTTCACAAAGGGGCCATCACCTACATGGATTAACATTTGCTAAACAGCATCAGGCAGCTGAGGCTGCAAATTAACTTGTTTTGGTACAACTCATGGATAGGTTCATTTTTGAGCAAGGCTTATTTTTTTCATTTAATGAATGACATAGAAGATAGTGATGTGCAATTGGTAAAGCCAATGTGCTACATTAGGCCTTGGAGACTTTATTTCTACAATAGTGAAGGTAAGTGAAGATGGTGTAAATGTAAGGGAAAAAAGAGACTGTGCCATGGAAGGTTTGGCTACCTCCATAGTGATGCTATAAAATAAAGACTGCATTTTATAAATGGTCCCATCAAGAAGTTTCCATTTGAAAAACTGAAACGTGGATATTTCTTAAAATTTTGATTATTAAGGTTTACAGTCTAAAATGTTGTGAAAAAACATTTAGCAATTTAAGCTTAAATAGAAAACAATTATGGAAAGCTGTTTCTGTGCAGTGGATTATCATGAATATGAGAATCCTTAATGAGTTCTTCATTTTATTGGTCTTTATAGCATCATAAATTAAACATAAACACCACCTATGGAGACCACAAAGATGTGGAATTGAGTGAAACGGAGAAACCCTACTACAAATGACAAAAAGAGAAACACATTTCATGACAAATAAAGAAAGCCCACATGTCACAATGAAAGAAACGAACCCAGATGTACCCAGAGTTCATTTAAGAGCTGAGTGCCATGGAGCAAATGCCATAGCATACATAATCCCCCCAAGAAGCCAGTTCCACATTCCAACCTGAGAGCCCTCCTGTACACATGCTGTCATAGAGAAAGTGATACCCTGATGGATGCTGTAGGCTGTGATTGGAGATGATGCCAATGGTAGACTTCTTATACACTCTCATGGGAAATGGAGAATTGCCTGGATGAAGTGGCAGAAAGAAATGGGTTATATATTTTTTACACTAAGAGTCATAATCCTGGGGAATTAAGAAAAGACCTATGGAAAATGAGGTGATGAGATGCTACCAACTTTCTCTTTCAAAAGTCTTTGTTAATATCATAAATAGTTAATTTGCCTTTCATTTCTTTGCTTATTCCTCCTAAGGAAAAAATTAATTCAAGAAGAAATTAATTCTTCACAAAATCAGTTTCATAAAAACCCTGACAGGTAAAACTTGCAAAGTAAAAAATTCAAGATGGTTGTAATTCTACTGACTAATAAATTCAACTTTGTGAGCTATGGACTTGGCATCCTATTCTTTTCAAAGCTTTTTTTTCCCTTATAATTTGAGGTACGAAGATGATACTCTGCCTGTGATTCTGTATATACTAGGTAGTATTTTCTATAGTATCATCTTTCTGGGTTTTTTTTGGCATGACATTCTGAGATATTTCTGCAACCAGAATTAAGGAAAGAATACTGGCCTACATATGGTAGAATTGTCGCCTACACAGAGCAAATATGTATAGAAATATATTATGTTTTAAGTAAAAAAAACAAAAAACAAAAAACAAAGGTTTAAAATTCATAGGCTATTATGATTCTTTTATTTATTAATCATGTTTTGAAGTACATATATACTCTTTCTTCTTAGCTACTCAACAGTGCCTCTGCTTTGAAAGTACACAACAGATATCCAAAGTCTGTTAATAAATTTTAATAAATCTGCTTTTCAAAATCAAGAAAACCCATGGTTTAACACAATAAGAATAAAAACTAAGCTCCCAAAAGACAAGGAACATAGGTTAAATTTCATGTAAAATATTTTGTCAAAAGAACATGAATCTCATGACTGAACATCTCTTCTAGAGTATAAGAACCTTATGAATATGCAAGTATTAAAAATTATTTAAGTATAATAACTTTTTAAAAAGGGTAAGAATCTTCTATTTTATATAAACATAGAGAAATATTTACTTTTCACTTAATCAGTTTTGGATGGTTTCCTAAGTCTGTGGTAAATGGGACAGAATTATCACTAATTCATATTTTCAGATATCAAAGACAGACACATATAAGTGTACAAACTGGAATTTTGTCTTTAGCTAATAAGAATTTCATAATAAATTACCTGATTCAAAGGAACCTTTATGTAATTAAGATGGCCATAATAAGCAAGTAGGCTTTTGGCTTTAGTCATTTCAATGTGCAATAGTGACTGCCAAAAAAAGTTATCCAGACAAGAGTACATCATATAAAATATAGAAATTTCCCCCAAACAGGTGATTTTTTTCCCCCTTTTGTACCCTCATCCCTTTCAGCCAAGTGCAAAGTGCAAGGCAAAATAAATTAAGGCAAAAGGAAAACAAAATAAGAAAAATGGTGAGGGCGAGCATGTTGTTGACCATGTAAGAAAACACGTGCAAAATATACCTCAGATACACTATAGGTAGATGAGCACGAGGGAAGCCGAGCCTGGTTTTGCAGTGGGGAAAAGAAAACACTGTTAAAGAGGAAAGGATAGCACAGTAAGGGTCTCAGAGGGTTTAGATGGCTCCATCACCAACACACTTGCCAGATAATAAACAGCCTTATAAGCAGACACTTAATTTTGAAAATATCTCAAGGCTCAAGTTGTTTGAAGGAGAACCTTGTGATTAAAAAAAAAAATACCTTGCTAAAAAAAAAAATCCATGACGGAGATGACTCCTTCTGATCAGAATCTGGTATGATGTTGCCGAGAAGATTTAAGGGAGAAAGCAAAACACTGTACATTTATTCTTAGCACCACACTGATCTTCATTAGTTTAGTACTAGCAAACTAAATGTAAGGTTGTTTCTAGGATAATTCTACTGTACACTTTCATAATATTCTCTAAAGAGAGTACCACAGCCAACTCCAGTATTCTAATTTTCTGTTCCTACTATTCCATTTTCAGTATTACTGAGCCCCTCTCTTTCTTCTCTCTCTCTCCATACATATATGGCAACAACATCACCATAATAGATATAAAAACTTAAACACAAAACTCTCCAGACTTATCTTTTATCAGCTGAGTTTTGAACAACTATTTTATCACTGATTATCTTAAATTACTTTTTTAATTTTTAAAACCATATTAAACTTTACATGTTGAATTGAGAATTTTCTGGTCTGTTCTTACTTTCTAAGTTGTCAAACTGCTTACTTTTTAAGCTGTCAAACTGCTATGTTTAATTGTGTCCTCTTCTTTTATTAGGTCATCACAATGCCATGTGAGCTGAAATTGTTAAGAATGCACTCTCTAGTTACAAATACTGCACGAAGTTCCAAAATACAAAGTTAGAGTGAAGAAATGAAAATGTTAGAGAAGGTGACAGTAGACAAATCAGAAACACACTTATTATTAGGTTTGTTCTTTAACTGTATTTCCAGCACCTAGTACAACAGAATGTAATAGGTACTCAATAGTGTTTATTGAGTGAATATATGAACTTTCTCTCCATCCTTAAAAAACTGAAATGATGAAATAATATTCAGAAGTTTCTAAGCTTACTATCAAATATTTGTCTTAAAAAGTATCATCACTTATTGCTTTGAGGTACTTTCCAAAATATGGTCAATTCTATGCATATTAATAAATTAAACAGTTTTTCAACCATATACACATTTGAATTTCTTTAGCAAAATACTAGTTCCAAGAAAATTTTGCTGTGCATGCTTGTTGTTCCTATAACCATACTTACAAAACTGAAAAACTTTATCTTTTAAAACAATCCTGTCATTAAAAAAACAAAGCAAAACTCAGTTCCCCAATGTCTATTACTATAAATATTTTATGGAGATCTTTTATGAGTATTTACATACTAAAGTCAATTCTGAGAAGGGCAATTTGTGATAAGCATTAAACACTAAAGTGAAAAGTAGCTAATAAAGTGAAAAGTAGCAAAATTAGTCTGCTTTCCAAAGAAATAATCACTGATGTTTACTCATCTAAGGGCTACTAAGTGTTTACTCATCTATGGACTAATGTTCCACCTGTTCTTCCTCCCTCAAAGTTTGCTGATTCAATGGAGATACCATTTAGATTCTTAAGTGCTATATAATAAGGTATGATGCATTTATTACTTGATCATATTAGGGTGTCTTTTCTAGTTACATACAATTTCCTACAGCAGGTGTAAGATTTTTAGGTGCAGTCAAATGGAAATTTAGTAGAAATCAAAAGCTGACCATAGTATTCAGTGAAAATAACTTTATTAAGACTTAATTAAGTAATACACAGAAAAATGCAATGTGTACAGCAAAAATGCTCTAAAAACATATTTCATAAAAAGTTTAAGATAGGCTGGGTACAGTGACTCACGCCTGTAATCCTAGCATTTTGGGAGGTGGAGGTGAGAGGAATGCCTGAGCCCAGGGGTTCAAGAGCAGTCGGGCAATTTGGTGAGACCTCGTCTCTACATTAAATAAAAAAATTAGCCATGTGTGGTGCCATGCACCTGTAGTTCCTTCTACTCAGAAGGCTGAGGTGGAAGGATAGCCTGAGCCCAGCAGCTCCTGATTGTGAGCATGCCACTACACTACAGCCTGGGTGACAGAGTGAGACTTTGACTAAAAAAAAAAAAAAAAAAAAAAAAAAATTTAAGACAGCAAAAATAGAATTTATTGTTATACTCTACATCACTAGAATAATAGAATTTATTGTTATACTCTACATCAATAGAAGAGAAATTTATAATCTATATTTTATCGGTATGAGAGTTCCGTATTTGAAGCTTTGTGTGTGGGGTGGGGGTGGAGTGGGGTGGTATATAAAAAGATAGAGGGGGTAGATAAAACAATGTAAAAGGAGAGAATAAAAATATAAAGGTAGAAGATTTCAGGGGACCAACTCTTCTAAACACATGCTTCCACACAGAATAATCTAAAGCCATCCTCAGAAAAATAAGCATTTCTTCTCGTCTCAAATTCTAAAATGAAGATAAGATACAGACTCTACTATAGCCATACTAACCAGTTAGAGCAGAGCTTGGCAAACTTTTTCTGTTTAAAGGTCAGAGAGTAAATATTTTAGCCATACAATAAAAGCCACCATAGATTATACACAAATAAATGAGAGTGGCTGTGACTCAATGAAATTTTATGTTTGAACACTGAAATTTGAATTTCATATAATTTTCACATGCCATGAAATGTTCTTCTTTTGATATCCTTCCATTATTTAAGAGTGCAAAAATCATTCTTAGCTTGTGGGGCTATGAAAGTACAGTATTTGGCCCACTGGCTGCAGTTTGCTGACCTCTGAGTTATAGCATTCACTCAATGAAAATAAAAATGCAAAACCCCCAATACATTTTCACAAAACAAAACTATCACTGTATGCCAATTTACCTAATTTTAGAAACAAAATCTGTTTAATATAGTCTATGGTTCTGAGAAAATACTTTGCTTTTAAGTAACAATTTTTAATATACAAGACATATTTTAGGGGAGGGAGGAAGGGCGGGGGGAGGGAGCAGCACATAACATCACTAAGGGTACCTGATCCTAAACCGGGGGAAGCGAGGACCAGTGGGAGGTTCAAACTTCACCTGCACATAAACCACTTATGTACCTAATCCTGACTTGTACTCCACATCTTAAGGAAAAAAGATGTATTTTAAGATATACTTGGGTAATAAGAATTAAAGGGTAAAGAGAAACTGAAAATTCAGCTAAGCATTTGATTTGCATGTTTTCTTAGCAGAACTTCACTTTTGATAGTTTTTTTTATTTTTCAATATCTGATAGTTAATGAAATCCTTAGAATGATACACATCATATTTAATCTTTTTAGAAACAAGGTAATCGAAAAGTGCTTGTCAGTAAAACAAAACAAAAGAAGACATTGAGATTAGTCATCATATATCAGAACAGGAGTTGAAAAAAAGAAGTTAAAGAGTGGCATGAGATAACCTATTTTTTTAAAGCATCAAACTTCTAATTTGATCTTAATCTCTCAATAACACATTATCATACAGATCTTGGCAGGTCTAGACTTTCTAGTTTCAGTGTGATTGAAAAAAAATCACTTCTCATGTTAGGAAAGAGTACAACACTAAAATACATATATTAGAATATATTCATGGATTTCTAGATTAATATTCAGATATGTTCAGACTATTTAATCATTGAATCCATACTAACCTTTTTTTTTTTAAGACAGTGGAATAGATAGAATCTGGAGGGTTAATACAGATAATTTTCCAAATTCTATAAGAATATGCATGGAAGAGGGACTGGCTCAATGAAAGAAGTAGAGAAACGAGACACATATTAAGTAACTTCTCTGTTTAGTCTTAATAACCAGTATTAATAAAACCACTCTAGACTTAAATAATCAGAAATTTAATACAGAGATACACATATATAGTTATACACGGTATGTAACTAAAAACAAGCTGAGAAACCAGAGAATTACCACATCCCTAACTACTTTTTATTAACAAAGCTATTATAGTTATATGAATTAAGTAAATGGCAATAATCTTGGAGAAGTAAATCAGGAGCTAGGACTCATAGGAACTTTTTTAGAAGCTCTAGGAATGGGAGACCAGGGATAAGTCATACATTATTTAGTGCAGTAATTTTGCTTCTCTTCTACCACATTTATACTTTATTCCATTTTAGAAGTTTTATTTGAAAAGATATATTCAGGAGAAGGACCTACCATTCTAAAAGTCTGAACTATCTATCACAATAAATACTATTAGTATTGCCTATATGATAAATGTACAGTATTAAATGGTTGTAAGGTGTTGTTTTCCTTCAATGGTTATCCTGAGTATATTAGCTTTTAGCTTAAATATTTGTAAGATGTTACATGGCATTCCTGGTGAAGATGTTTACTGCTAATTTTCTTATTTTTAAATAAAAAATGGCATTTTATACTTATTATAAACAAGTCTGAGTTAAGAAAGGTCTATTAACTCAAAACAAATGTATCTACTTGCCAGATTACCTATGATGATACTCTAACATTGATCATCTTCCTTAAAAAATTAAAATTGAATCATCAGGGCTCTACCCCTTGAAACCAGTTCATAATTTACAATCCTGCTGACACATCCAACAAGGGGCAGCCAATGGAAAAACACCAAATGAAGTCCCATTAAAAGATCCTCAGGAAATTATACAAATGTATAGGGAATACTGATTTTTGAATGAGATTTTATTTTGCACTGGGACAAAAATATTATTAAATCAACCACAATGTTAGCGTGGTTTAAGGTCCTCTACCTTGACAGTTTAATCTTTATTTCATAAATGTGAGCATGAAGCCGCAGCTAGAAAAGAAAGAAAGAGAAAGAAAAGAGACAGAAAGTAAAAAGATGAAGATGAGAGGATAAACCAATTAGATTTGGAATTACCAGTCAGCAGAAGTTTAGGGGAAAAAAAAACACCAAGTGAAATCGTACATTTACTCTGAGAGAGTATCCTTTCACATTGCCTTCTAGGTGATCTCTGAGCTCCTCCAGCTTTCGATGGAGCTACATGTAAACATCAGAAAATGAATTGAAAAAGCAACTTGTTCTCTTTTCAGTTTTTCTTTTTCCTTTTAAAAATAAGATCATAGCATTATACATTTCTTACTGCCTTTGGCAAACATTTCAAAACATCAAATATCTTTGTATAACGTTAAGAATGCATGCTCAACAAACCTGTGACTAGGAAGCTGATATTTTATTTTGATTAATTATAGCATTTTTTTTCTCCCCAAAACAGTGATAAAATAAATATTATACCCATCCTTATAATCCCCTAGAGATTCACTTTAACATTTTCTGTTTGGTAGAAATACGGGGTAAAGATATTTAAAGATTACGAAATTTGCCTTTCTTTCCCAAACACAATTTTGATTTAAGGCTGCATCCATATGAACACAAACTGATTAAACAGTAAAATGTTATCTTTTTGTTCTTAAACATATATATGTGTATATACATAATCATACTGTATATACACTTAAAAACAGTAAACATACATTTATATCTTGAAGTACTACACATCCAAAAGTTAAACTTAGAGGTAATTACACACACACACACACACACACACACACACACACTCTCTCTCTCTCTCTCTCTCTCCCTCTCTCTCTCTCTCTCTCGCACAAACAATCTAGTTTACACCAGATGGTGCTACGGTTATGGATGCTATTTGATCTTTATTTCACTATCAGTAATTTTCAGAAAGTCATGTTCACTACACCTTCTCACTTCAATCTGAGTCATAATCCAAGGTTTAAACAATAACGGATTTATCTCCCCCTAAAGACAAAGGTAAAATATGATACCTCACAAGGAGACAGTGAGGAATGCTACTGATATAGCATCAGGTTACACAATTCATGTATTTCTGACGGAATAATCTTAAGTTGTCTAGTTTTTAAAATAGGCATACAATCAACACTTCCCAGCTCCTCTGATTATCCTTAGAGAAATAACATTTTAATAAAATAGCTACCCACTATAAAGCAGTGTTAGAGAACAGAGAAGATGACTTTTCTGGAATAAAGGACATAAACATACAAACACACATTCACCCATGTGCACTCATGTGTGTGCACACACACACAGATAAATAAATAAACAACAACAAAAAAGTAAAACTAAGAAGGCAGAAGAGGTAAGGAGAGAAAAGAATGCAGAAATCAGTGTTTCATAAATTGTTAAATGGAAATAAATTGGAAGTATGTAAATTTCTAAAATGAGTAAATATTAGGCCTCAAGGCAGTTTGAATTTTGGGACATCCCAGTGCACTAAAATTATCTGGCATTTTGATTAATTTAACAGTTACTAATGTAATAACAACTGGGAGTGAGATATAAGAAAGTGGTTAGTTTTGTGGGGGCATTCTTCTGTATATTTTGAAAATTGAGCAAATTTTCTAACTTGCATTTATGGTGGCAGCATTAAAAGTAATCAATGACTATGTTTGTGTTTCTTAAAGTTGATAACTTGTTTAACTTTTCATTGTGATTAAATGTTAGAGTACTGAGTGCCCAAGATATATTTAATAAATGGATATTTAGCAACTAGCAAACAAGATCATCAAACCAGAAAGTTTTAAATAGTATATTAGCAGAGTATATAAACAAATGGGCAAAAAATTTAGATATATATCTGGTTCTGTTGATTGCTATATCAACTTTTTAAACTTTTTAGAAATAAAACAAAGGGGATTAAGAGTGCCTAAACACTATTAGCTATATGTGGCTCCATTATACTACCATGAAATAAAATGCCTTTCTTTCTAAATCTTAAGGTAACATATATTAAATATATGTTATTAACCAATATTTTTTTCTAGAATGAACTAAAAATAGCAATGACACTAAAATAACATTAAAAAAATTTTTTTTCTGAAAAAGTTAAAAGGTGAGATAATATTCTGAAAATAAATATTAGTTATCTGTGTAACAGAATTGTAACACACAGTCAATGACATCAATCAGAGGAACGGTTTACTCTAGAACCCCAAATTACAGGCACCTGTAATGAGGTAGTTGCCCTTTCTCATTTGTGGTGCCATTCAAAGCTAGTTATTTGGCAGCTTGCCTTCAGCTGGTTGCTCTATGTGTAGCTGAAACAAACAAAAAAAATGACCCAACAGCCAATAAAAATATTAAAATAAAAAAATGGGATGGTGAAAAATGGAAAAAGCCCCCTTCCTCCCACCACCCTCCAAAAAGGAAGAAGTGTAGGCTATAGACGAAATCTTGCCAAAAAGGTTAGAAACATATTTACTTTGAGGGATCCAACTCTACTAGCAACTCCTTTGCTTTCATCCGGCCGTCTAATTTGCTACAATGAGGGAAGATGGGTAAAAAAGACAGAATAAAGAAAAAGTGAACTTAAAAAATTTTCTACACATTAGTAAGTAATACATGCAAAATCATCAACTGATTCTTTGAGGAATCTCTAAGGAGGCCAAGGAGTTAACTAACCCAAGGCTGTACAACATGCTCTGCAAATAGGCTGGTTACTAGAATCCAGTCTTTGTTATGGCACTGTTCCTGAGATGAGGAAATTGGCACTTACTTTTGGTTATCTTGGGGACTTCTGATGAAGCAGAATCTGGAGTAGTGTTACATTTGCATTTGGCTTACAAAAAACAAAGAATTACAAATATACCTATGTACTTTTTTCCCCCTTTCAGTGTTTTAGTGTCTGTTCCGTAGTAATATGAGAAAACATCAATGGTATGACTAGAAACATGAATGTTCTCTAGGTGGAAAGATCAGTCCTGATAAGCATCATTCTTGACAAGTGACAGAGTGAAGCTCCTCTGCTTGCTGACCCAAGCATTGAAGTTGTTCAGCTGTTACTGAGAGTCTCAATTAAACAATTGTGCTGCCCAATCAGAAAATTTTAATGCCAGACCAGTGTTAGATATATGCACTGCCTCAAAGCTTTGTTATTTCATTTGAATTTTCCTCTTGGATAAGACAGAAAAAATGAAAAGTAAAACTTGCTATTTTAAACCTGTTTCACATCACTATATAAATGAGCAAAGGAAGATTCTCAACACCAAGTGTTGTATTAGATGAGAACATTTTAGCTCTAATAAGAACTAATAGAAGGCAATCCAGAAAGGGGGTGGGGGTACCAGCAGACCAAGTGGTTTTACACTATGAATTCTTGCACTTGCAGAATGGTGGTCTCAATTCAGACCTGCAAAGTCAAGTTAGCTGTGATGCTTCTTGTATTAGGAAATAACAGAAGTATCAGTGTGATCCCAAGTTCCCAGTGTTAAAGTCCTCAGGATAAAATAAGAAACTTGATCATTCTACAAAATGTTATTTCATGGAATCAGGATATAGATTGTCTTACCCCTTTTAGAACATCTTTAATAGCACATGAAGATCGTTGAGGAGTAATACTGAGAAAATTAAATTTTTGTTTGAAAAAACGATCTTGGTATATAAGAACAGTATCAACTTTTGGCTTTACTAGATATAAACAGGTTTCACTAATTCTTTATTAACTAAATGTTATGGCCAAAAGGTAATGCTTGTTCTTAGTAGAATAGAATTGTCTTTAAGTTAGAAACAATAGATACTAATTAGAACATCAACACTTTATAAGGCACAACCTTCTCATGGAGAGTGAGTTCATAATATCTATTCATTTTCTTGTGTTATTTTCTTTGATCTTAGAGAACATCAAAAGTTGTTTCCCACTTAAACACGATATATGGACTACAAAAATAGAGCTGGTATAAAAAATCTTATAAAAAATATGGGGGCTGGGTAGTAGTAGTTCATACCTGTAATCTCAGTAATTTGAGAGGCCAAGGAAGGAGGATGGCTTGAGCCCAGGAGGACGAGATTAGCCTGGTAAACATAGCCAGACCTCCATCTCTACAAAAAATTAAAAAATTAAATGGATATGGTGGCATGTACTTGTAGTCCCAGTTACTGGGGAGGCTGAGGCAGGAAGATTGCCCAGGAGGTTGAGGCTGCAGTGAGCTATGATGGTGCCACTGCATTTCGGCCTGGGTGACAAAGCAAGATCTTCTCTCCAATATATATACATACTACCATGCTGCTTTCTGAAAATTTTCAGAAACCATAAAGATGTTCAGAACTGTTATATACTAACAAGTGAACACCATTTTCTACGTTGTCTTTTATTTCTAGAAGGCTTAAAATTACATTAAGTCTAGCGACATGAGGTGTCTTTTTTAAGGTTACACAGAAAGTTAATGACAAATCTCGGAATAAAACCCACAATTCCTAATTTCTAGCTCAAAGTTGTATTCCTGTAGTAGGCCTGAAAATACATAGGCTAGAAAAAAAACTGATGCTTATAAGAGGATATACATGTATATATAAATATGTTTGATTATCTCTTTCTCCATCTGTGGAATTAATTTTATGTTATTATATATATATATATAAGAAATTTTACCTATACCATTTCAGGTCCAAATGCAAGTGCAAGTATAGAAACTTGAATGAATTATAAGGAAAAAAGAGAACCAATAACTCTGTATGTAAAAAAATAGAGTATAAGACTGATTATTTCAAAATAGAGACTTTGAAAGCAAACTGCCTATCAATGCTTAATATTTTCTATACATAAATTTGCCTTCAAAACTATTGTAAGAGGAAGACCAATGTGGTATTCAAAGCCAGAAATGGCTGCAATTGAAGTCTCACATTATCTTTTAACGGCTCTTGAAACAGAGGACAATAACACCAAATACTGAAACATATCAGAAAGAATTTGAAAACGATGTCTACATAAAACAAAATTTGAGAAATAGGGAAAAGTAGAATATATTTTAAAATGTAATGTTCTCATTTATTTCACTCATCCTTTAATCATCAATTATGATAGAATAGTGTAGATATAAGAAATTCACAGTTAATCCAAATACCTGATTATTACTATTTTTGATAAAAATTTAAAAGAAATCGCAAATATTAGCATTTGGATAAGATGAATTAATTTACTCTTCATGATAATTATAAAAGTCTCACATTATTAGCTACTTTTATACATACTTTTGTATGAGGCAAAACATTATCAGTAGCTAATAGAGGTTAAACAGTAAATGTTCATATTATACACAGGATCATGGCAATATAAATAAAGTTTGAGAACCGAGAGAAGTGAAAGAATTATAAATCAGTTGAGGTTACTAGTTGACTTACATATATTGAGAATTAAAATTTAGTAGCAAAACAATAAAAAAGGTCATCACTAGTCATTCCTTACCCTACAGAAATATTTCAAAGTATTTCACTGAGTTGTAAAAGATATTAACCACAGGATAAAAAACATTTTAATCTTCTATTTAGTCTCTAAGCTAGAATATATTTAACAAAATCTCCATTAGAAATAGTCTGAAAATACTGCACTGAGAATCCTTCTTCAGGGATTAATTACTGGAGAAACTATCCTCAGGGATTAATTACCAGGATGTAGCCTGTAAAGCAGTGAAATGACTCTGTCATTTGTATTCACCTTTTTACTAAGAATTTGGATTTCAGAAATATCATGCAACCAAAAAATTTCCTGGATCCTAGACTAATATGTGGTGTTGATTACCTTTGATTTAGCTCAATTTTCTAAAACTGTATAAAACCATTTCTACTGTTAACAAGGTAGAAAACTATCTAGCCTCACCTGTACATCTCTTGCCAAAACAATTGTAAATGCTATATTTTTATTATAATGAATAAATATTTTATAGTAAGGAGCCAACTAGATATTAATTTAATTTTAAAAATAAAAACATGAAACTTCAAAGAAATTTTAGGCTTGTGGCAACTACATTGAGGTAGGCTCCCATATCACTGGGTGTAGTATGTATTCACACTTCTGTTTAATTTTCACCAAATATTTTGTAACTATTTAGAAAAGGTTATATATTTTTTGTGTGTGTTTGTTTTACTAATGATGGAACTGAGGTCTGGAGATGCTCAGCGGCTCAATAATAACAAAAGAACACTGCTGGTATTAAACTCTGACTCTCAAATCTTTTCATTAAATTTAGGCTCTCACCTATGGAATGGCTAATATAGACACTCTACCCTTCTCCTTGTGATTTATTTTATAATATTTTAGGTTAAGATTATAGAGATTAAACAAAGATTTCTATTAGGTTGCCGTAAGGACCATTTATTTTTAGAACTATTACTTTCAGAACTACCCTGAAAGATAAATATTTTAAGCTACTTTATACCATACTTCCACTTGAAAAAAAAAAAAGTATGGGTATCAACGACATGAAAAACAACTTTTTCCTTAAAAATTGTTTATCTTCTGGTCATTACCAGTCAGTATATATTATTACAGCTACAGATTGTTTCTGGTAGCCATGATTTGAAGGAAGATATTTTTTAAAAAAGTTTTGCTTAAGAGTTAAATGTTTAAACAAATTCTTATGAATAAAAAAATATTATTTGGGATCTAGTTAATATTTCACTTTACCATAATATTCGTATTATATTATTCAACTCTTTCAATAAAACTGGTACCTCATCATAAAAAATTATGTTTCATCTATGATTTATTATGACATAGTATCAAAGAGGGAAGAAAGAAATGAAAATAAGAGAAGTGATCCTTATATAAGTGTGTCAAGGAAAAATAATTACTGATGTGTTTTTGGATGAAAGGACATATGATTATAAAACTAAACCTGTAAAAGGATAAAAAGGAGATCAAGAAAGTAGCAAAGAGTAATAAAGCAATGAGAAGTAAAAAATTAGAATTTTGGTAGCCAATTACAGATTCTCCAATCCCTTCCCCCAATATTTTTATCCTTAGGAAATCTCTTTTAAAGGCTTTTATTTCTAATGATTTATTAGTATTTGAAATTATTTATTTATTTTATTATACATTTACAATTTTGATCTTTAAGCTCTATAATAGCTTTCATTCCAGGATAATACAAGATAGTGAACTTCAGCTAATAAATGTTGTATGTATCCTTACTGCTCCATCAATTAGCCATTCCCATTTCTCTCCCTTTCTGTGGACCATCCCAATCCATAAGACATAACATTAATGAAATCAGGCCAATTAATAACCCTATAATGGCTTCTGTGTATTCCAGTGAAAGGAAGAACCACTTTCTATCAAATGCTAGAAATAATTAAGCTTAGTGACGAAGGCATCCTGAAAGTCCAGACAGTATAGGCCTCTTACACCAAATAGTTAGCCAAGTTGCGAATGTAAAGGAAAAGTTCTTGAAGGAAGTTAAAAGTAGTACTCCAGTGAGCATAAAAATGATAAGAAAGTGAAATAGTCATATTGCTAATATGGAGAAAGCTTTAGTGTTCTGGTTAGAATACCAAATCAGCTACAACATTCCCTATGTCAAAACTTAATCCAGAGCAAGTTCCTGACTCTTTTAATACTATGAAGGCTTCAAGAAACGAGAAATCTGCAGAAGAAAGGTTTAACGCTAGTAGGGATCAATTCATGAGGTTTAAAGAAAGAAGCCGTCTCCATAACATAAATACAAGAAGCAGCAACTGCTGATGGAGAAGGTACAGGACTGACCCTGAAGATCTAGCTAACATCATTTATGAAGGTAGCTGTACCAACAACAGATTTTCAATGTAGATGAAACAAACTTATACAGTGGAAGGAGATGCCATCTAGAACTTTCCTAGCTAGAGAGGAGAAGTCAAGGCCTGGCAACAAACTTCAAAGTAGAGACTGACTCTCTTAGTAGGGGCTAATGCAGTTAAAGACTTTAAGCTGAAAAGCTAATGCTCATTGACCATTCCTGAAATCCTAAAATCCCAGGGCCTACATCTACTCTGCATAGGTTCCAAAAACAACAACGAAGTCTGAATGACAGTAAATCTGCCTGCAGTATAGTTTACTGAATATGTTAAGCCCACTCTTGAGACCTACTGCTCTGAAAAAAGGATGCTTTTTAAAACATTACTGCCCACTGACAATGTACTTAGTCATTTAAAAGTTCAGATAGAGATGTACAAGGAGAAGAATGTTGTTGCTGTGCTTGCTAACACAACATCCATTCTGCAGTCCATGAATTAAGGAGTAATTTTGACATTCAAGTCTTATCATTAGGCTGAGGCAGAAGGATCGCCAGAGCCCAGCAGTTCGAGGCTGTGGTGTCTGGGAGCGGCCACTGCACTCCAGTCTGGGCGACACAGTGAGACTCCAACTCAAAAAAAAAAAAAAAAAAAAAATACATTTGGCTGGGCATGGTGGCTCACACATATAATCCCAGCACTTTGGAAGGCTGAGGTGAAAGCACTGTCTGAGCCCACAGGTTTGAGATCAGCTTGGGTGACAATGGAGAGACCTCATCTCTACAATAAATAAAAAATTAGCTGGGTGTGGTGACGCACACATGTATTTCCAGCAACTTGGAAGGCTGAGGTGGAAGGATCACCTGAGTGCAGCAGGTTGAAGCTGTGGTGGCCGTGAGCGTGCCACTGCACTCCAGCATGGGTGATAGTGAGACTCCAACTCAAAACAACAACAACAACAACAACAACAACAACAAGAAATACATTTCTTAAGGCTATAGCTGCCACAGTTAGGGATTACTCTGATGGACTTGGGCAAAGTAAAGTCCATCAGAGTAATCCCTTCTGAAAAGGATTCACCAATCTAGATCATTAAGAATATATATCTTTTATGAGAGGAGATTGAAATATCAACATTAACA
Organism: Carlito syrichta; assembly: GCF_000164805.1. NCBI lineage: Eukaryota > Metazoa > Chordata > Mammalia > Primates > Tarsiidae > Carlito > Carlito syrichta. Next base: position 28,977 of record NW_007246664.1, on the reverse strand, counting down.
GGAGTTTGGAAGAAGTTGATTCCAACTCTCATGAATGACCTTGAGGGGTTTAAGACGTCAGTGGAGGAAGTAACTGCAGATGTACTAGAAACAGCAAGAAAACTAGAACTAGAGAGGAAGCCTGAAGATGTGACTAAATTGCTGCAATCTCATGATAAAACTTGAACAGATGAGGAGCTATTTCTTATGAATGAGCACAGAAAGTGGTTTCTTGAGATGAAATCTACTCCAAGTGAAGATGCAGTGAACATTGTTGACATGACAACAATGATTCTAGAATATTAGTTGGTAAAGCAGCAGCAGAGTTTGAGAGGATTGACTACAATTTTGTAAGAAGTTCTATAGGAAAAATACTACCAAACAGTGCTGCATGCTACAGAGAACTCTTTTGTAAAAGGAAGATTCATTGATGTGGCACACTTCATAGCTGTCTTATTTTAAGAAATTGTAGCCACATCGGCTTTCAGCAACTACCACTCTGATCAGTCGGCAGCTGTTAACATTGAAGTAAGACCCTTTACTAGTAAAAAAATTACGATTATTTCAGGATACGTTTTAGCAATAAAATATTTTAAAATTAAGGTATGTACATTTTTTAAAGGTCATGCTATTGCATCCGTAATAGACTACAGAATAGTGTGAATATAACTTTTATGAATGCTGGAAAACCAAAAATTTGTGTGATACCTTTGATTACTATTTTTGCTTTATTGTGGTGATATGAAACTGAATCTATACTATCTCTGTGATATGCCTATAAATACAGTTATAAACAACTTCAGTAGGCTTTATTAAATTTTGTTGGAAATCTGAAAAATAGGTATAAAGACATATTTGTCATTACTAGATCCTATTTGAAAAACAAATTAGTGGTTTAAAATTAGTGCATACTGTGAAATACCTCAAAATTCCAACCCTATGCAGTCTTGTTTACTGCTTTTTAAAGTCACAAATTTTATTTTTAGCATTTTCCTGTGCCATTAAATATTATTAATATGTTTTTAACGTTATAGAATAACTCACATGTGTGTTATGTACTGAGTTATTTTCCATATGCATTACAGCTGTTTCTAATATTTCACTCATGTGAATAACATTATAAGTACTCTTGTATGTCATCCTTGATGGCCTCTCTTATAATTTTCTTTAGATATATTTAGAAATAGGATGATTGGTTAAAACATAAAATTTTAAGGTCTTCTATGTATATATGTGTTATGTAACACATACATTTCAATACATACCCTCCAAGCAAGCACACACATATCTGTATGTGTATACAGATATGTGTGTACATGTGTATGTACATGTGTGCATGTTGTTTGCTTGAAAGGTTATGCAAATTTGTACTCTACTAGTGTGAACAGGAATATTCATGTCATTGCTTATTACAGCATTGGTAATTATAATTTTTAAATTGTTATCAATTTGAATGCAAAGTTTGTGTTATTTTAAATTTTTAGTCAACTTCTTGTGAGAAGGTATATATTCCCCCCTTTTTTGCTGCATGTATTTGTTTTATTAAACGCCTGTTCTTGCCCTGTACTCATCTGATTTTTCTTCTACAAAATAAGAGCTCTTTGAAACTGTCAATTCTGTATCTGATGGATTTCTTGTAAATATTTTATTTTCACATAAGCTCCTTGAGGGTAAGGATAGTAAGTCTATCCATTGCTGTATCTTGAATACCTACCTAATACAGTATTTGACACATAATATACACTAAAAATATTAATTGAATGAATTTCTAAATTAATCTTTTTTTCTCTTTAATAAAAGTAGAATAAGTAGGATGAGCAGATAACATTAAAATTTTGGGTCAGAAAATACCTGACTAATTTTAGAATATGTATCATTTTAAAATGTGATAATTTAGAGGATAGTTTAGTTTGGAATATACTCTCCATTATAGTCATAAATGGGACATGGCTAGTTAATTCTCATGCCTATATTTAATCAATTTTTGTTGCTGAAATGGTAGGATAGGCTATTATTGTTGGGCTGCTTTTACATAAAATATGTCCCAAAATGTTTTTTAAAAGTTCATAGGAATCAAAGCTATTTAATGACAGTGAAAGCTAGCATTCTTAATTTCTTGTATTTCTATAGTTCACTTCCCTATCTTTCTATAACTTGAAGAAAACTCTAGTGGATACCAGGAGAAATCCACTATTTCATTTAACAGTTACAAGCTTGACCGAAATGTGAAAGATCTTAAGTGAAATTGGAACATTTTCAGTTAATAATTTCAAAATTTATGTACCAGCATGGAATGCAGAAGATAAAATAAATAAATGTAAATGACTCTATATTAATTGGAGAGTATTATAAAATCAGAGAGAAAGACTAAAAAGAATAATATTTACTTAGTACAGGAACTATTTCAAAGGAATAGAATTATAAACCTACAAGGGACTTTAGAGGCTATTTAATTTAGTACTTTGATGTTAAAGAACTGAGGTCTACTAGTTCTCATAGTTATAAAGTGGCAGACTACAGCTGGTGCTCAATATTTAGTGCCTCACTGTGCAATACTTCTACATATGCAATGATATTAGCCTTTCAAGCAACTTTGGGCCCATAGTTTTTAAATGTCTGTCAGTAAATCCGTCAAAAGCAAATGCTAAAAACTATTTCTTCCAATATATCATTAAATTCAATTCATGAAGATGCAAAAACAATCTATTCCTGTTATCCATGTAAAATATAGGAATCATGGGCCTAAAAGTTCTTCATATACTTTCAACAATGGCAGACATAACTCAAGTTACTAAGTTTAATTAAGAGAAGACTCTAAGGCATTTAACTTCAGAAGACAATTTACTGCATTGTTTTTAAAACTTGTAAATAGGGAACAAACAAACAAAAGAACCAAAATCTCAGACAGGAGCTGGTGGAAAACTATGCCATATCCATCAATTAGATGATCAAACAAGTGAAGGAGAGAAGGGAATAAAAAAAGAATGCCAAATGATAATCAAAATAATAATGTAGAAGATCTATTTAAAATATGTAAAGATGTTCATGGCATAGAAAGATGATCATATTGCTAAGTAAACAAGATAGGTTAAAATATTATAGCTAGCTAAATAACTTTAGTGAATACTTAAACACAGTGCTCAGTGATTTATATACATTTTAAAATTTAATTCTTAAAACAGTTCTGAGGCAAACAGAGATTTTTAATTTTATAGATTAGACAAGGCTGTAGGAGGTGAAGTAAGTTTTTGAAAGCCACACATCTAATAAGTGATAAAACTGAGATTCATTATCCTGCCCATCAGACTTCAGAACCTGAGCTTGTAATCACTGCCTTCTCATTATGATATTTGAATGCATAGAAAAAAAAATAAGAGAATGACAGCAACATTTTAACAGTGGTTATTTATGAAAGGTATTTTATAAGGCCTTTTTTTGTACCAACATGAGTATCTAAATTTTCCCAAATGAGTAGGTATATCAATGCTTTAAAATTAGAAAAAAAAAAAAATGTCACTTAGAGTCCGTGTTAGCAATAACTGTTAAATCTATAGCTAGTAATTTCTGGTTTGCTATAACTTCTCAGGTATCAAATTTCACTTGCAAGTTCAGATTTCAGAGTGGTAATGATACATTTCATAGTTATTTAGCTTCAGTGAACATTAAATTATTTTTAAAAGATGAGGAAATTCCATTTTCAACAATCATTAAATATAAAAGCAGAGAGGACACATAGATGCATGAAAAAACAGAAACCAATGTAAAATCCTGTATATCAAACAGAATGCCTTAGAAAAATCATAGAAAATAATTTAAAAACTGAAAATCAGTGGCTCAAGTACATTATAACCTAATTTTAGTTTCATCAAAATATGAAATGCTTTTCCATATTAGGAGGTATCTTTCTCATTAGAAAAAGAAAGAGAATCATCTTTGAAGTCTCAAAATTCTCATTTGCTATCAAATCAGAATAAGTCTAAAAACAAACATGTCATAAAGGAGGAGAATCTAGATAATAGTAAACTAGAAACCAGGTGTGGTAGCTCACTCCTTTAATCCCAGCACATTGGGAGGTCAAGGCAGGAGGATAGCTAGAGCCCAGGAATTCAAAACCATCCTAGAAACATAGTGAGAACTCATCTCTGCAAAAGACAAACAAACAAAAAAAACAGACAACAACAAAAGGGCATGGTGGTGTAAGGCTGTATTCCCAACTACTTGGAGGCTAAAGCAGAAGGACTGCCTGAGCACAGGAGATTGAGGCTGTGGTAAACCGAGATTGTGCCACTGCACTCCAGCCTGGGTGACAGCGTGAAACCCTGACTCAAACCAAACCAAACCAAACAAACAAAAAACTAAAGCTGAAACCAGTTATTCAAATATCTATAGGAGGTGGGTACTTAATGTAAATGAGCAAAATAGTCTAGAGGGTCTAAAGAAGGCCAGTCAAGCATTGATATAGTGTCTGTCAGTGCTGGTTTGGCAATGTTGACCTGATTTTTTAGCAAACTCTGAAAATTTGTATTTTTATTTGAAATGTCCCCAATTTTAAATATTCCAAACTAATTTTGAAAATGAGCTATTCCCTGGACCCTGAACAATTATTGCAATACTATAAGAAAAGGATTCGCAGTAGTGGGAGCCTGTGTGGGGAAGGGGGGGTCACGCCTCATCAACAAGGGTACCTGCATAATGAACATTTGTATACCTAACCCTAAATTGTACCCCAACATATTTAAGATTAAAAAATTAAAAGTTAAAAAAAGGAAAAAAATAGAGCTATTCCCAATAAAATTATCTGCCAACAACTAGGTTATTTCTTTGTTTTTTGTTTTTTTTTTTTTTTTGG
>NW_007246664.1:11053-24047 GCF_000164805.1 Carlito syrichta | reverse complement strand
CACCGCAGCCTCGACCTACTGGGCTCCAGCGATCCTTCTGCCTCAGCCTTCCAAGTAGCTAGAACTACAGGCATGCGCTACCACACCTGGCTAATTTTCTTTTGATTTATTGTAGAGATGAGGTCTCACAAAGTTGCCGAGGTGGATCTCAAACCCACAGGCTCAGGCAATCCGCTCACCTCAGCATCCCCAAGTGTCGGATTACAGGCTGAGCCACCAAGCTGGGTTAGGTTATTTCCTAAGAGGGCTTGGTATATACCTATTAGCAGTCAGGATATCCTGGGGATACATTAGTTGTTATCCAAATGCAGATGCAGAAGTGATTGGCGTTAGGTAGGAATTAAAATTCTGGTCTCATCTCTTCAAAAGATTTCATGAAGTCTTCTCTCATTTTGAATCAGAGAGGATCAGTGTTACCTGCCCTAGAATCAACTTGAATCACAGAGTCAGGGTGAAGTACTTAAAATGCTTACACATGGTATGGGTAGTAATTTATATAAAAGATCGGATATTCTAAACTGAGAATACTGCTGTAACATTGCCTCTATGGAAAATAAAATAATAATAATAATAAAAAAGATTTCTATAGCCACCATTTTGACCCAGAATATTTTCAAGAACCATAGGTCAGTTTGCTAATTTGACAGTGGTTCTTTAAGTGTGGTTCACAAGCCCATGAAGATCTCTGAGACCCTTTCAGGGATCTACAAGGTCATAATTATTTTACAAGTAGTTCTAAGACATTATTTGCCTTTTTTGCATGTTGATATTTGCACTGATGATACAAAAGTAATGGTGGATTGATATTTTATACAAATCAAGGCACTAGATCCAAATAGTCTAAATAGTCATTGCTCTAATCACTGCCATGTACTGCTATTATTTTTTTTAAAGTTAGCTTCATTTAATATCGTTCTCAATGAAAGAGCACATATTAATGTAATTAAATTAATTAAAACTTGACCTTTGAGTGTGACAAAATGGGAAGTACAAACACTTCTCCTGCATACCAAAGGATGCTGGCTGTCTCAAGGAAAAGCACTTATGCAATTGTTTGAGTTGTAAGCTGAACTAGCCAGTTTTTAATTAGAACACTATTTTTACTTGAAAGAATGATAGAATAATAAACTATGATTATTTAGATGCAGATGTTTGGTGTAAGTTTTCTTAAAAATGAAAAAAGCAAGCCTGTTAATTAAAGAAAAACTGACAGTATTTGCTGTCTTTTTACCAAGTATAAAATTTAGTTTTTAAGTAAAAAAAAATTAGAATTGTGGGAAAGGTATATCTGCCACTATGAGTTTGAGAGCTTCCATACTTCCTAGACTTTTTGATTAGCTTGGTGATTACATTAATGAAGATGATTTTTTGATATAATGAAATATGCCAGCATTTGGAGAACTTACACTTTCCAAATGACTAATATATATGTGTTCCTATATCGTGCCTGGGTAAAAGATCCATTCAAGTGCAAGACAGACCAATAGATTTTAATGTATGCGTATGAAATGGTCCTAGAAAGGGTTTCAAATTCAACATTTCAACTAACCTTTAATAGACTAACAATTGTAAGTTTTTGTTATGGAAACAAAGAATATTCACAATTATCTGAAAATGTTAATAAAATAGTCATTCTTCTAACTACACATCTGTAGAAGGCTTGATTTGTTTCTTCATATTCTTCAACCAAAACATCATATCATCACAGACTTAATACACAATCAAGGATCAACACAGCCTTGACCTTCTGGGCTCAAGTGATCCTTCCACCTCAGCCTCTTGAGTAGCTGGAACTACAGGTGTGCACCACCACAATCAGCTAATTTTTTTTCTTAATGTTTTGTAGAGTCAAGGTCTTGCTATATTGCCTAGGCTGGTCTACTGTTCCTGGGCTCAAGCAATCCTCCTGCCTCAGGCTCCCAATGTGCTGCAATTACAGGCATGAGCCATTACACCTGGCTATTATTATTATTTTTAAATAAACACATGTTTAAAAATTTGTTTTAATTTCTAATACAGTAAACAGTGCTAGATATAATCCACATACACAGAGCTTTTTGGGGTCCTTAATAATTTTTAAAAATGTGAAGGGATCCTGAGAACAGTAAGTTTGAGAATTATTGCTCAGCACCCTCCAGATGGGCTTGTTAACTTTGCACAACAGAAAACACATTTTTAATTTAGACAATGTACTTTTGATCTCACTAACTCAGTACTTTCCAACCTTTTTGCTGTTTGTCGACTGTACATATAGACTCTATAATTTCTATAATTATTAACAGCTGAACAGATATTGATATACCAATGTTGATATAATTTCAGACAAAAGTAAAGAAATTTGATGCTTACTATAGTCTTACTGATATTGTTTAGGCTGTTAAAAATAGTAGAAAATAATTTGCAGGCACCAGTTATTGAGTTGATTTATGCTAGAATTATAGTCACTTCAATGAGATTCTCCAGAGGCTTGGGAAGCTTAGGTTTAGTCAATGAACTAGTTAAACCATATAATCACCCTGGTGTTCATGAAGGAAAATAGCGACTATATGGAATAGTTTACAAAAACTGACATTCCTAGGAGAAAAAAGAAATATAAGCCGGGCTTGGTGGCTCAGCCTGTAATCCCGCGCCTTTGGGAGGCTGAGGTGAGTGGATTGCCTGAGCCCGCGAGTTTGAGACACGCCTGGGCAGCAAGACCTCATCTCTACAATAAATCAAAAAATCAGCCGGGCGTGGTAGCGCATGCCTGTAATTTCGGCTAATTGGAAGGCTGAGGCGGAAGGATCGCTGGAGCCCAGCAGGTCGAGGCTGTGGTGGCCGTGAGCATGCTACTGTACTTCAGCCTGAACGACAAGAGTGAGACTCCAACTCAAAAAAAAAAAAAAAAAAGAAAGAAAGAAATACAAATTCTTTTACTTAAAGAACAATAACAGAAACCTACAAAAGAAGCAATAATTATGTATTTTGCTTGAATATAGTATTAGACATTAGTATATTAAAGCAAGATACCCTCATATATATATTTCAATACTTATACTTTCTAATCATTGTATAAACTTTAGTTCAATTAGATATTGATAGTGTTTATATTTTCTTCCTAAGGGGAAAAAAGTCAACTTGCTGGTTAGTATAGACAGAGAATTGTTTTCTATCATTTAAGGTACAAGGAAATGTGACTATAGACTATATTTACTTTTTCAAAGTCTAACCTCAGATGCATAGGGAATAAAAGAATAAAAAATTGGCCATTAAAAATATTCTCTATTTTAATACCATCTAAAGGGAATGAACTGACTGAAATATTAAATTAAAAAAAATTTTTTTGTTCTGGTCATTATTTTTTCTTTATTCAATTTTTTAATAGAGATACCGCTATACTCCATAATAAAAAATCAGCACTCATCTAAATTGTGAACCATGCTGACTTTAAAGGGAGATTATCTGTTATAGAACTATTCTTTCAGCAACTATTTTTTGGAAGACTATCATTATTTTAGTTCTCTAAATACTATCTGCACTACTTTAAATAGAATCTACATACTATTTGACTTAGGCTCTATTTTACTTAGAGTAATAAAAGGCAAAAATCCCAACTTTGGCTTGAAAAATACTTCACTGTCATAAAGCAAGAGGAGTGAAAATAATTTGTCAATTCATCAGATTACCAAAAAATATCTGATATAAAAGAGAAATAACTTTATCCCATATATAATAAAATGTAATTTCAGTTAATAAATTTTTGCTGGAGAAAATGCAATCTATGAAGTATTTAGAAAGGATAATGCACGATTATCATGAAAGGGAATCAAGACATGTTATATTTTATAGATCTTGTTCTCACTATAGCTGGAGAATATTTTTTTTCTTTTTTTGAGTTGGAGTCTCACTCTGTCGCCCAGACTGGAATGCAGTGGCTGCTCCTGGCCACCATAGCCTCGACCTGCTGGGCTCCGGTGATCCTTCCACCTCAGCCTTCCAAGTAGCCGGAATTACAGGCATGCGCTACCACGCCCGGCTGATTTTTTGATTTATTGTAGAGATGAGGTCTCGCTGCCCAGGTGGGCCTCGAACCCGTGGGTTCAGGCAATCAACTCACCTCAGCCTCCCAAAGGTGCGGGATTACAGGCTGAGCCACCGAGCCCGGCTAGCTGGAGAATCTTAAAGGATCAAAGCATAATCCAGGATATTATATTGCAATATACATGTAAAATTTAAATGCAAAATAATGTTTAATATCGTAGTTGTTAACCTAAATAAATAGATGTACACATGTAAATGAACAGGAATTCTCTCTCTCAGCTTAAATGCTGTCCAGTGAAAAAAAACTACAGAGGGAAAGGTTGAAACTGTTAGTTTTGAATCATAACCTAGCTATTTAGTCCTTTTGTGCTTTCACAAAGACTCAATTAAGTGCTTCTAGGGGCTATTTCCATAATATTCTGTACTCCTGTGATAAATCATATTATTTATTATATTTATATTTTAATTTGTAGCTGCTTGTTTTATCTATTTGTAAAGGCAGGAGCAATGTTTACTCACTTACTATTGCTTTCCCACTACAAAACAAGGACTTATGTAATGAACGAATAAATCATTGTTATGAAGACAAGAATTGCCAGTTTCCTAATAGACATGAAGCTCAGTAAAGTTAACCAACCTGCTAAATTTAGTGTGATCATTAAGTAGAGAGGCAATCACTTAAATACAGGTCTTCTATTATCAAGTTAAGTGTTCTTTCTAGTGCTAAAACTTCAAACTATATTATATGTCTGATGTAAAGAAAACATATTTGCACATATATCTCTGCACATAACAGTCTATGCATGCCTAATTCAAAATGCAGAGAGGGAATTTCTATGGGATTTGGTCAACACTAATGTATACTAAATTATATATATCACAACCAAGATGCAGTAGAATTTCAAACTCAAATTGTATTTCCAATTTTGTGCTAAGTATTGATCCTTGGTTATCTCACATATACCTCAGAATGAACACATTCACAATAAAAATACATTACTCTGAAAATTTGCTGTTTTTTAAATTCCTTAATATAGTTAATAACACTATAATCTAACAATAGTGTTATTAATTATATTAACTACCAATTGAATTTGAAATCCTAGAATCACTTTTGACTTCTCTGCCCCCAATTTTTATGCTAAAAAATTAAAATAAATAATTTACCTAGAACAGAACTAGGTACTAAAATTTATGACTTTGAAATTTAACTCAGTAGGGAAAGGAAAAACATCTTTTAAATAAAAAATGACTGATATTTGAAATTTGATACTGAAATTACTAAGTTTGACTATTTATATACTAGTGAAAAGTTTCAGCCTAGGAGTTTTTGACTGGTGATAACTAACTTTAAAGTGGCCCTTATTGATGAACATAATTCTTAAAACCTCCACTGGGCACAAAAGTTCATGTTCAGTTTCCATTCATCCTTGCTCCCAGTGAAATGTTACTCTTTAGAGAGGCTTTCTCTGATCACCCTCTCTAAATGATGGTCCTCTGCTATTATTTTCTTTCAGCACAACTTTTTCATTTCTTCTTAGCATGTATTTAAATTTATAATTACTAAGTTAATGTGAAATTATTAAAATTATTTATGTTGATCTACCTGTTTATTTCACAGGTTGTGTATGCCTAATCTGAAAACCCAAAATCTAAAATACTCCAAAATCTTAAGCTTTTTGAGCTGAAAGGAAATGTTCATTATAACATTTTGGATTAGAGATGTTCAACCAGATTAAATATCTGCAAATATTCCAAAGTCTGAAAAATTCTGAAATCAAAACACTTTTGGTACCAAGCATTTTGGATAAGGAATAACCTTCCTGTAATATATCTTCAGTTAAACTGTAATCTCCATGAAGGCAGAGACTATATGTCACTGATATTAAAGTACTTATAAGGACACTTAGTTTAGATTCAATTAAGCTGTCTTATAATTTATGAGAACTTTTTCATTAGAACGATCAATTTCACTTTTTCACTCCTTTGAAAATATTAATATTCAAACTAGTTTATTACATTAGTATTTTAACTCTGTATTTAAAGTTTATATTAAAAATCATACCAAAGCAGTAATTTTATCCTTAAGGTATATAGTGCTGATAAAAATCATCTAAAAGGAATATCATCTTATTCCCAGACAAAATACACTCTTTATTTGAATTCATTGTCAGTTTAACCATCTAAATGTTATCTAAGGAAGAAACATCAAAATAAGTCACTTGCTCTCCTAAAGTTTTATAATGAGCAAATTAATTTAATAAATGTTAACATTTTTATTTTTCAGGATTTTACTTTGTTGAATTTGGAAGTACCAGATGATTTTTACAATGGTATTTTATATCTTGCTTGTAACTAAAATATAATTAGAACGTTTTTAAAAGGCTCAAGAACTACTATGTATAATTCAATTAATCCTAAAATCTTTTTTTAAACATTTATGATTTTACTACATAATCAAGGAAAAAAAATATTATGTCTAGAATAGTTCTGTATTCCCAACATTTAAGTCTACCCAACTTTTAGTTTTAATTATAAATGAGTCTGGCGTGTTCAATAGGATTTTAATACAGTCAAGCTATACTTTAATTTGCTTTAATAACTTAAAAGACATGGATACGATTTTTCTATCCAATTTAGGTTTTGGGAATTCCTTGTTTTCAGTCAGTTGAAAATGACTGGCACCCAAAATGGCATTACCATGCATTTTATGTCTAGAATGTTCTTACAGTTTTTCTTCAATGCAGATTTAGAATCTTCATGTTTTAAATGAATATATTAATATATGTTATTTTTAACATATGCCTAAAAACAATAATACACAACAGTAACTGAAAACTTTGCTGAGAAGATGTACCATGTAATGTAAAACAAACTGTACTACCCACATCAAGAAGTGTTTAACATTGCTTTTAGTCAAATAAAACTATAACATTCAGACACTGATGAAAAAGTTGGAATTGAGGAAGACAACTATACAGTTCCTTAAATCTGATAACAGAGAAAAAGCCACAGTTTGAAAAATTAACTGTCAGATCCCTAGAACAAATTTAGTGTGTAGCCTGCTACCTAAAACATGTCTTATTAAGTAAAAAGGAATGTTACTGTTAATCTTTCTATGCCAATATTGGATTCATCATATAGAGAACTTGAAAGCACAAATGACAAACTTAACCAGGGAAGAGACACTCCAGGAGAAGGCAGTCACAGCAATAATTTTCTAGTTAATTTATCATATACACAAAGATGTGAACAAAAAATAAAAGTCTAATCCTCCCCCTCTGCCAATTCAATAAAGATTAAGAATCTCCTTCCCTCCCCCAAAGGTTGGCATTAAAACTTTCTAATAAATTTAGATTTGTTTCCAAATATTAGGCAGCAACATTCCAAGTTGAATATATTTGAAAAAATGTGGAATGATACTAGAGCAGGGAGCTACCCCAGCCTGAATAAGTTAAAAAAAAATCCCTTTGGTGACAGTATTTTGTTAATCTTGCTGTTTATTGGCCAAAAGTACACTCATTCTAGTATAAACAAATAATTTTACATCTATATTGATGAGTATGCTCAAAAATAACAAGTCTACAACAAAGACACAGGAGCTACAGAAAGTGATATCCTTAGCTGTGATGTAGAAGACATTTTGTATGAAATCTGTTGGTCTATTGTGACAATTTGTAAAACAATAGGTGGTAACTATCTTACATTCTATTCATTTTTCATAGTATTATGTTGCATGCAATCCAACCTTGACAAGCAGAAGGAAATATTGGTTAGTTTTCCCAGATTTCCACAGTAAAGAAAGGTACAAAGGATCTGTACTTACTTTTGGTGTTGGGCAGGAAGCTGTAGAGAGGCGAGATGTAGCCTGAGCACGAGGCGATTCTGAAGGAGTAGTGCTGAGGGAGGCTGTGTCTCGTGGGAGCACCTGAACACCACGAGAAATGATGGAGTCTGGAATCTGAACAAGGGGAACAACTATGGTTTAATATTCTGTAAATGCCAACAAGTAAAACCAACATGCAAGCCTAACTTGTATTTTTTTTTTCTGGCATTCTTTGCTGTTCAGTTTGCATATATTGGTTGTCACCTACTATAAGGTATAAATGCACCCAATAATTTGGGATAGGACATAAACTTCCAGATTTAAAATATTTTTTCCTGGTAAATAATATTTCATAACTTTTTTTTAAAGAGAGGAAGTATAGCATTATGGTTAGAAGTAAAGCACTTGTCACTCATGTATGGGGGGGACCCTCCCAAAAATCCAAAATTATTTTTTGGAGGGTGGGCCCCTTGTAGTACAGGCTTCCTCCGCAGGTTAAGTGTTCTAGGAACCCATCAGCGTCAGTGTATCAGACAGCATTGTTGTGAGAGGCTGCATTTGGCTTCAGTGAATTTTTCTAAAGATTCTTTCAGTGTGTTTGTCCATTTTATGATGGGAGATCTACCAGCACACCTGCCCACACCACACTCAGTTTTTGACCAAAAATGGCATAATACCCCTGCTTCACCCTCCCTATTCACCTGATCTCACCCTGAGTGACTTTATTCTATTTCCCTGGATGAAAAACATCCTTGAAGATAAACATTTTGCCAATGTAGAAGAGGTGAAACAAAAAACAGCAGAAGCACTAAAAGTCATCAAAATTGATACATTCAAAAACTGTTTTGAACAGTGGAAAAAGCATCTCGATAGGTGAACTGCATTAAACAGAGAGTATTTTGAAAGTGACTGAAGTTTAAATGTAAGAATAAATACACGATTTATTATAAATACATTCCGGGGTTTTTTTGTGTCCCCACCCCTCCCCCGCCCCATACTTGCTCTGCCATTTAATACTCTGAAATCTTCAGCAAGTTATTTAATTTTATTTCCCTTTCAGATTTGTTTTCCTACATTTTTTTACCCTCTCTGAGCTAAGCTGACCTGTGGAGATAGTATCAACAAGCTCTTTTGTGCGCTCTGGCTTCCAACAGGGTTCAACCAGTAGCAGGCACTGCCAGAAGAATGTGAGTTAGTGTAAAGTAAGATTTGGTATTTATTCCCATGGTTCCCTCTACCAGATCATCATAGATTGGCTGTGCCTCTCAACTCAAGATCACAGCTCTTGTCAGACTGTTCTTCTCATTTACAGCTCTTTCTCTGAATTCTAATATCACTCCGTCCCTTTATCACATAGGATTAGGCATATTAAAAGTTCCCACTGTTACTAGTCCCAGAGTATTCATGATGTCTGGCAGCTTTCCTAAATTCTGTCAAACCTTTATACATACTATGGTCCCTTACTACACTCTCTTCAATTATCTGTTGAAGTATTCTATCTGACTTCTGCTGAGACTCTAATAGAAATTTCATTGCCATTTCTTTTACCTGAAAAAATGAGGACAATGATAATATCTGCCTCACCAGATTGCTACAAAGACTATGCATAACTTAGTTAATGTTCTGGGCTAGTGGTCATGGGCACAAATATTCTAGGAACGGGTGCTTGAGGACTTTCAAGTTTTGAGCACAAGAACTGAAACACATATGACAGAAAAAGGAATTAATAATGTTAATTTTCAATCAACAAACATCATTTACTATGTGAAAAGAAGAGAGCAGCAGCCAGACTTTGTGACTGAAAGGTACTCCTGAATTAGTCATTAAATTAACCTTTTAGTCCAGACTTGTGACTAAAAGGTACTCGTTTCTTTCTCAAAAATGATGCACTATTTTTGTAAAAGTTCCTTTATTAAGTTTCTATATCAACATGCTAAATACCAATGCTACTGCTATCATTTCAGTACTTGACATTTTATGTGATTTATTAACAATATAGTCATAACTAGTATGAAAAGCAATAGGAATTCTGAGGAGAAAAATTACACCATTTGCTAGCATTTTGAGTAGTGAATTGTGATAAATATTGTCAAGAAATAAAGATAGTCTAATTCTGAAGAGCTACTTGTTGCCACTTTGTCTAATAAAAAAGGTCATGTATTAGAAAGAAGAAAGCCAAATACCCCTATTATACCTCACATGACACCACATCCCTCTCCTTCACAGTAATGACCATACTTATACTACATTTAAATGTATGGTTGTTTGATCAATGTCAATCTCCCATACTAAAATGCATAGTTATGATGAAATAATGTTTTTGCTAATATATGTTCAGTATCTAACAAAGCAATGTCTCTGTGTATGATATATATCTCTAGACTTATACACATAAGTGTATATATAACTACATATCAATGTGTGTGTATATGTAACTAAAACAATAGGATATTTGAAGAAGAAGATAAGTTTAAATCTTGGGCCTATGTACTCTTGGGCTATTAGTCTGGAGTTATCTGATAGGCTATATGGGTCTGGAATCAGGAAAAGTTAGGTATTGGAAATGTAATTTGAGAATTATCAATTGAGGTGGTAATTTCAGTCACTCAAATGGTTTAGATCACCCAAGGAGAGTATGAGAGATAAAAGATGGTGGAAATTCTAGGTAATATTAAAATTAAGGGATTAACAAGAGAAAAGGTAGAAGAAGATAAGATCTATAAACCACCTATTCTGCTTTTCCTTGAACAACTTGGGTTTATACCTGTTATCTTGATTCAATTATTAAACAGCACCTCTTTTCATTTTCAAAAGCATTCTTATTTGGAAGATAAATTATTTGGTACCCATATCCATAATAAACTAATAGAGATAAAAGAAGAAAATCAAGGTGGGTGAGCATCAGAGAATGGAAAAAAGAAGAAAGTTTCATGGAGATATTTTTTAAAAAGCAAATATGAGAGAGAATAGGAATAGAGAAAGAGCTGAAAAGAAGGCATTATATTCAGCTATTAAAGAAGTTACTAGTAAAGTTAAAAGAGTAGATATGAATTAAGGAATCAAGTATGGATAATAAAGCAGGGTACATTGTGGGAAAAAGGAGAGCTTCATTATTACTATTTTGGGGGTGCTTGTGTCTACTGATGAGAATAAGGGAAAGTCAAAGTGGGAAACATAACTTTAGGGGAGTTGTAAAATTCTGGAAAAAAAGCATTGATAAATGAGCATAAAGTAAGTATAAGGCAAAGGAATTTACAATTACCATTGCGGATCCAGTTAATACTGACAAGCATAAATTTGCAATTTCATTACATAGCTTGGAAACAAATCCTCCCACTCCATCTTAAAAAAAGAAACCTATAGTTGCTAAAGTTAGAGAAACAAATAAGATTTCTATTTTTAGAATGGTAATAGAATTGAAACTGGTAACTGATTGTTGAAGGTGCTATATCATATGGGAAGAATATACTAAGACAAAAACTAGAAAAGGGGGGAAGAAACAGACATTGAAGAACAAGATGGTAGTAATTAGTTACTAAAGTGAGTGCTATTTCATTAATTAATGACAGAACTTGACATGGTCAAGTAAAAAGTTTAGGATAGGGAAAAGGAAGCAGTGAATATAGATTACTCTGCCGATAGACATTTGCATTGTTTTCATTTTGAAGACATTATGATCTCTACCACTATGAACATTCTTGTTCATGAATCATGATACTCACATGCATACATTTCTGGGATATATATTCAAGAATAGAATTGCTGGTTATAGGGCATGAATACCTTCTTTTATAAATTTCTAAGTTGGTTAAGCTAATTTATGCACCTATCAACAAAGAATAGTAACATTTCCTCTAATTCTACAACTTAGTTCTCCCTAATATTGTCAGTATTAATAATTTTTAAAAACCTATTGGGTACATATCAATATCACATTGTGGTTTTATTTTTCCTTTCCTTGACTGTTAATGTGAATGAACATCTTTTCCATAGATTTATCAGCCATTTAGATATTCTTTTTTGTAAAGTCTTTGTTCAAATCTTTTGTTCTAGTTCGCCTTTATTCGGTTTTCTTTTCTTTCTTTTTTGAGTCAGAATGTCATTTTGTCACCCATGCTGGAATGCAGTGGAACACTCATAGGTATCACAGCCTCATACTACTGGGTTCAGGTGATCCTTCTGCCTCAGTCTTCCAAGTAGCTGGAACTACAGGTGTACACCACTACACCTGGCTATTTTTCTGATTTATTGTAGAGATGAGGTCTCGCTGCCCAGGTGGGTCTCAAACCCGCAGGCTCAGACAATCCACTCACCTCAGCCTCCCAAAGGCGCCGGATTACAGGCTGAGGCACCGAGCCCGGCTAACTGGTCCTTTATCAGCTGTATGTGGTACCAATGCCTGTTCTTTTTTTTTTTTTTTGAGTTGGAGTCTCACTCTGTCACCCAGACTAGAGTGCAGTGGCCACTCCTGGCCACCGCAGCCTCGACCTGCTGGGCTCCAGTGATCCTTCCGTCTCAGCCTTCCAAGTAGCTGGAACTACAGGCACATGCTGCCACACCCGGCTAAGTTTTTGATTTATTGTAGAGATGAGGTCTCAACAAGTTGCCCAGGCGGGTCTCGAACCCTCGGGCTCAGGCAATTCACTCACTTTAGCCTCCCAAGGCGCGGGATTACAGGCTGAGCCACGGAGCCCGGCTGATGCCTGCTCTTACTCTGTGGCTTACTTTATCACATCTTCTGATGAACAAAATCTTTTAGCTTTAATTTAGCTAAATACATACATATTTTATGGTTAGTAGCTTTTGTGTCTTAAGAAATCCTTCTTGAGTGACATCAGTGAAAACAGTAAACTAGAGAAATCCCAAATTCCATCCCCAACTAAATTAGTAAATAAACTGACAAAAACCATCAGAATTAACATAACTAGAACTCTGGAAACTAGTAAGAGTTTAGACTGAGTGGATGGTTAATTAAAAATAAACAAGCAAAAGGCTAGGTGAACAAGCAAACAAACAAAGAAAAACTGACAGTTATAAAGTGAGACTAAGCTCAGCAATAAAAGAGGTAGACTTCAACCTTCCATTTTCTTTTCTTTTAATAATTGATATTTTTTATTATGATATTGTGGGGTACAGTTAAGGGTTAGG
>NW_007246664.1:10202-10812 GCF_000164805.1 Carlito syrichta | reverse complement strand
ATAAACATTCATGTGCAGGTATCTTTTTTGATAGAGTGATTTGAGTTCTTCAGGGTATATTCCCAGTACGGGGATTGTAGGGTCATATGGGAGGTTGATATTTGGAGCTTTTAGGAATCGCCACACTGCTTTCCACAGAGGCTGCACTAGTTTATACTCCCACCAACAGTGTAGAAGTGTTCCCTTTTCGCCACACCCTCTCCAGCATCTGTTATTTTTTGAGTTATTGATAATTGCCATTCTGACTGGAGTTAGGTGGTATCTCAGTGTGGTTTTGATTTGCATCTCCCTGATGATTAGTGAGGTTGAACATTTCTTCATGTGTCTGTTGGCTGCTCAGATGTCTTCCTTTGTGAAGTGTCTGTTCATATCTTTTGCCCATTTTATAATGGGGTTTGTTTTTTTCTTTTCAGCAAATTTGAGTTCCTTGTAGATCCAAGATGTTAAATCCTTGTCAGACCTGGAATAGGCAAATACTTTTTCCCAGTCTGTAGGCTGTCTCCCTGCTCTCTTGATGGTTTCTTTGGCTTTGCAGAAGCTTGTCAGTTTAATGAGGTCCCACTTGTTTATCTTATCTCTTATGGCCTGTGGGTTTTGGGTTTTGTTCAGA
>NW_007246664.1:0-9669 GCF_000164805.1 Carlito syrichta | reverse complement strand
GTTCTGGCTATTCTTGGTCGTTTGTGTTTCCATATGAATTCCTGTATTGTTTTTTCTACATCTGAGAAGAATGTTGTTGGTAACTTGATGGGTATTGCATTGAATCTGTAGATTGCCTTAGGTAAGATGGACATCTTCACAATGTTGATTCCTCCAACCCATGAGCATGTGATATTTTCCCACTTATTTGTGTCATCTTTGATTTCTTTGAGCAGAGCTTTGTAGTTTTCATTGTAAAGGTCTTTCACGTCTCTGGTTAGGAAGATGCCAAGGTATTTCATTTTTTTGTGGCTATTGTGAATGGAATTGTGCTTTTTATCTGGGTTTCTGTTTGTTTATTACTGTTGTAAAGAAATGTGATTGTCTTTTGCACATTTATTTTATATCCTGAGACTTTGCCGAAGGCCTTTATCAGTGTAAGGAGGTTTTTGACAGATTCCTTGGGTTTTTAGGCACACAATCATGTCATCTGCAAAGGGAGATAACTTGACTTCCTCTTTTCCTATTTGGATACCCCTGATTGCCTTCTCTTCTCTGATTGCTCTAGCCAGGACTTCCAATACTGTATTGAACAGGAGGGGTGAGAGTGGGCATCCTTGTCTTGTTCCAGTTTTCAGGGGAAATGGTTCCAATTTTTGTCCATTTAGGAGTATGCTGGCTGTGAGTTTCTCATAGATGACATTTACTATTTTGAGGTATGTTCCCTGTATGCCTAGATATTTGAGGGCTTTTATCAAGAAGGGGTCCTGGATTTATCAAAAGCTTTTTCTACATCTAATGATATAATCATGTGGTTTTTGTTCTGACATCTGTTGATGTATTTAATTACATTTACGCTTATACGAATGTTGAACCAGCCTTGCATCCCAGGGATGAAGCCTACTTGGTCATGTTGGATGATTTTTGAGATGTGTTGTTGAATCCAGTTTGCTAGGATCTTCTTGAGAATTTTAGCATCTATGTTCATCAAAGATATAGGCCTGCAGTTCTCTTTCTTTGTTGGGTCTTTACCTGGCTTGGGTATCAATGTGATGTTAGCTTCGTAAAATGATTTTGGGAGAGTTCCATCTTTCTCAATTGCCTGAAATACCTTCAGTAGGATTGGGATCAGCTCCTCCTTAAATGTCTTGTAGAATTCTGCTGAAAAGCAATCTGGTCCAGGGCTTTTTTTGTAGGTAGTTTTCTTATTACATAGTCAATTTCCTTGATTGTTATTCAACCTTCCATTTTCAATAATGTTTATAATAACCAGTCAGATCAACAACTAAAACAGAAGATCTGAACAATACTATAAATCAACTAGACTTAGCAGCCATATAGAGAACACTCTCCCAGTAATAGCTGCATGCACGTTTTTCTCAAGTGAAAATTTCTCTGAGATATACTATATATTAGCTACAAAATATGTTTCACAAAACTTAAAAGTATTGAAAAATCACGTTGTATCCTCTCTGACCATAATGGAAGGAAATTTAAGATCAATAACAGAAAAAAATTGGAAAATACAAAATGTGAAAGTTAGACACATTCTTAAACATCCAGTGAGTCAAAGAAGAAATCACAAGGGAAATTAGAAAGTAATTCAAGATCAAGGAAAATGAAAACACAACACGCCAAACTCATGGGATGCAGTAAAACAGTGCTTAGAGAATAGTTTGTAGCTGTATACATCGACATTAAAAAAGAATAAAGATTTTAAGTGAATACACTGACTTCTACCTTAGGAAACTAGAAAATAAAGTGCAACTACATCCAAAGCAAACAGAAGAAACAAATGATGATTACAGTGGAGATAAATGGAATAGAAAACAGAAAAAAATACTGAAATAATCAGCAAAATAAAAGTTAGTTCGTAAAAAAAAAAAAAATCAACAAAATTAACAAATCTTTAAGTAGACTGACCAAGGAAAATCAAGAAAAGATTCAAATTACTAAAATCAGGAATGAAAGTGGCAGCATTACTATTGATCTTATAGGAATAAAAATAATTATAAGAGAATACTATGAACAACTGTATGCCAAAAAATTGGATAATCTAGATAAAAATGACCAAACCTGACTCAAGAAGAAATAGAAAAGCTGAATAGAAGTATAACTAATAAAGAGAATGAACCATAATAAAAAATAACTCCAACATGGAAAAGCACAGGACCAGATGGCTTCAGTAAGGAATTATATCAAATGTTTAAAAAAGGATTAACCAAAATCCTTCACCAATTGTTCCAGAAAACACAAGTAGAAAGAAACACATTCTAGTCCAGGCATGGTGGCTCAAGTGTGCAATACCAGCACTTTCTGAGGTTGAGGTGAGAGGACTGCCTGAGCCCACGGGTTTGAGGTCAGCCTTGGCAGCATGGTGAGACCTTGTCTCTACAATAAATTTTTAAAAATTAGCTGGATGTGGTAATGCATGCCTGTAGTTCTAGTGACCTGGAAGGCTGAGGCAGAAGGATCACTGGAGCCCAGCAGGTCAGCACTGAGGTGGCCATGAGCAAGCCACTGCACTCCAGCCTGGGTGACTGGGTAAGACTCCAACTCAAAAAGACAAAACAAAACAAAAAAACACCATTCTAACTTCTTTTATGGGGCCAGTATTACTCTGACACTAAAGCCAAACAAAGACATCATAAGAAGAAAACACTACAGACTAATCTTTTATAAATATGGATGCAAACATTTTCCTTTTTTTTTTCTTTTTTGAGTTGGAGTCTCACTCTGCCCAGACTGTAGTGCAGTGGCATGCTCCCAGTCACCGCAGCCTCGACCTGCTAGGCTCTGGAGAACCTTCCACCGCAGCCTTCCAAGTAGCTGGAACTACAGGTGCATGCTACCATGCCCGGCTAATTTTTGATTTATTGTAGCGATGAGGTCTCGCCAAGTTGCTTGGGTGGGTTTCAAACCTGCAGGCTCAGGCAATCCACTCACCTCAGCCTCCCAAAGCGCTGGGATTACAGGCTGAGCCACCGAACCTGGCCAAACATTTTCAACAAATTACTAGAAAAGAAAAATCAAATAGCATACTAAAAGGATTATACACCAAGACCAAGTGAAACTTATTCCTAAAACATGTTTTAACATACGATAATCAACCCATGTAATGTACCATGTTAATAGAATAAAGACATAAACCCCACAAATGATCATCTCAATTAATGTAGAAAAAGCATTTAATAAAAAAAATCATTTCATGATAAAAATATGAAAATAACTAGGAATGGAAGGCAATTTCTTCAACTTGATAAAAACATTTATGAAAAACCCACAGCGAATATACTACTTGATGAAAGACTGAAAACTTCCCTCTAATATCAGGAAAAAGGACGTCTGCTCTTGCCACTTCTACTTAAATTGTACTGGAAGTTCCAGTCAGAGGAATTAGGCAAGATAAACAATAATAAAGGGCATCTAAATTGACAAGGAAGAAGTAAAATTGTCTCTATTCACAGATGACATGATCACATACATCTAAAATCTAAAGAAGCCATAAAAAAGAATTATTACAGTTAATACACACATTTAGTTAAGTTGCAGGATACATGAAGAACACACAAAAATCAGTTGTATTTCTACATACCAATAATGAAAAGTTAAAAAAAAAGAACATTCTATTTACAATAACATCAAAGAGCATTAAATATGTAAATTTAACCAATGAGGCATAAAACCTGTACATTAAAAGTTATAAAACACTGCTTAAAGAAATTAAAGACAGAAATAAATAGAAAGATATGTTAATGAATTGGAAGACTTAATATTGTTAAGATGGCAAGAGTGCCCACAGGTATCTACAGATTCAACACAATCCCTATCAAATTTCAGTGAAGTGTTTTGCAGAAATAGAAAAATCCATCCTGAAATTCCTGTGGAATTTCAAGGGAACCAAATAGCTAAGAGAAAAAAAAAAAAAAAACCTTGGAAAAAAATTGTTCCTGATTTCAAAACTTACTTCAAAGCTACATAAACAAAACAGTGTTGTACTGCATAAGAACAAACACAGATCAATGGATTAGAATTGAGAGTCTAGAAATAAACACTCATCTTACATTATGGTTAGTTGATTTTAGACAAGTGTGCCAAGAAAATTAATGGAAGGGAGCAATCTTTAAATACACTGTGCTAGAAAATATGCAAAAGAATGAATTTGAAGTATAATCTTACACCATATAAAAAATTAATTCAAAATGGTCAGCCGTGGTGGCTAACACCTGTAATCTCAACACTTTTGGAGGCTAAGGTGAGAGAATTGCCTGAGACCAGGAGTTGGAGACCAGCTTGGGCAATACAGCGAGACCTGTCTCTAAATAAATTAAAAAATTAGTTGGGCAAGGTGGTGCATATCTGCAGTTCCAGCTACTTGGAAGACTGAGGCTGAATGATTGCTTGAGCCCAGCTGGTTGAGGTTGTGGTAGCTGTGATGCACAACTGCACTCCAGCCTAGGTGACAGAGCTGGACTCTGGCTCAAACCCCTCCACCCCCATAAAAAAAAAAACACAAAACTTCAAAATGGATTAAAGACCTAATTTTAAGTTATAAAACAAAGAAAAATTCTAAGAAAATAAAAAAGTAAGTCTTTACCACCTTGTTAATAAATTTTTAGATATGACACCAAAAGCACAAGTCACAACAGAAAAATTATACAAATTGGATGTCATCAAAATTAGAAATTTAGATGGACATGGTAGCACACACTTGTAGTTTCAGCTACTTGGAAGGCTGAGGCAAAAGGACTCCTGAGTCCAGCAGGTCAAGGCTGCCATGGCTGTGAGCATGTCACTGTACTTCAGCCTGGGTGACAGAGTGAGACTTCCACTCAAAAATAAATAAATAAAAATTAATAAAATTAAATATTTTTGTGCAAATGACATTATCAAGACAGTGAAAAGATAAACTACAGATAGGGGAGGAAATATTTCTCAATTATATCTCTGATAAGGTTCTAATGTCCAGAATATATAAAGAAATCTTACAACTGAACAATAAGAAGACAACCCATGTGAAAATGGGCAAAAGACTTGAACAGACATTCTTCCAAAGAAGACATACAAATGGCAACAAGTACATGAAAAGATGTTCAACATTCTTAGTTTTTAGGGAAATGCAAATCAAAACTACATGAAATGCCATTTCAGACCCACCCAGATGATAAAAATTTTAAGAAAAATAAAAATCACAAATATTAATCAGGATATAGATTGACTGGAATGCTCATACACTGCTGTTGGGTATGCAAAATGGTATAGCTCTGTGGAAAATATTTTGACATTTCCTCAAAAAGTTACCATAGAACTGTCATATGACAACAATTCTACTCCTAGGTACATATCCAAGAGAATTGAAAATAAGTTTTCAAATAAAAACTTGTACATGAATATATAGCACCATTACTTCAAAAACCAAGAAGTGGAAGCAACTCAAATGACCATAAACTGATAAATGGATAAACAAAATGAATCATATCCATAAAATGAAATATTGTACAGTCATAAGAGTACTGATACATGCTACAACACAGATGAACCTTTAAAATATATAGTGAAAGGAAGTAGACATAAAGAGCAACATATTGTGTGATTCCATTTATATGTAATGTTCAGAATTGGCACATCTATAGAGATAGTCAAGTAATGGTTGTCAGGAGCAAGGAACTGAGGGAATGGAGAATGACATCTTAACGGGTAAGGTGTTTTCATAGGGTAATGTGTGTGGTGAAACATTTTGGAATTAGATAAAAATAATAGTTGTACAATACTGTGAGTAGACTAAAAGCCACAGAATTGTACACTTTACAATGGTTAGAATGATGAATTTTACGTTGTATGGATTTTACTTAAGTTCAAAAAGGAATCATTTCTTAATCCAGCATAATAAAAATATTGTTTTACAATAATCTATAAAAGCTTTTCAATTTTGTCTTTCATATTTTGGTCCCTCATACAATTAGAATTTATTTTTATATACTGTGTGAGATAGTGGGACCAAGTTCATTTTTTTATATGATTCTCCTTTTGTCCTAACATCATTTATTGAAAAAAGAACTTCTTTACTAATCTACAGTATACTCTCTCGTATACCAAGTGTCCATATGTGTGTTGGTGTGTTTTAGGCTTTATAGCCTGTTTTGTTGGTCTAAACATTAATTCTTGCACCAATAGTAAATTACTTTAATTATAGCATTATACTAAATCTTGATATTTTGAAAAGCAGGTTTTCCTATTTAGCTCATTTCTTATTCAAGAATATCTTAAAAAGTAAAAAAAAAATAAAAATAAAAATAAAAAGGGAATATCTTGCTTATTTTTGGTCTTTTACATTTCTATCTACAGACACTTTAGAAGCAGCTTGCAAGTTTCCCTTTTCCCCTCTTAATTAAACACACAATTTAAAAAATGTTTGGATTTTATTTCCAATGTTTGCACAGAAAAGTACCAAAACATTTTGAAGAATATCCCTCAAAATAACAAAAATGTATTTCTGGAAGAGTGTGAAGGTAAATGAAAATGGGATGGGGTGGTTCAAAATGGATATTAAGCTTATGTATGTCTCATTTTCTTTTTTAAATAAGGAGTACAATTATTTGTACAATTAAAATATTTTAGTTATAAAAATCATGTGAGGGACTGTTTCAAAAAATAAGAAATGGTCAGCATATTTAACAAATAGGGAGAATAAAAGAATGAGCAAAAGGTCTTACACATAGTTAAGATTTATTAAGAAGAAAGTAGAAAGAGCCACTAACTTTGAGAATTGCACACAGTTTTTGAAACAGAAAGAATGGAACAAAGTATTAGTTTAGAGAAACAATTTTAAATAGAAAGGACAGGTATTTAGCCTTGATGAGCTTTATTTTAACATAATGAGAAACATGAGGAGAGCATAGAAAAATGAGGAATAATGAGCAAAGGTCTGAAAATTCCAATTTGGCAATGTATATAAGGAGTTTGTAAGAGAGATGAATCAAAGTTTTGTAAAGGAGTATGGGGGATCTACTTAGAGTAAGTAGAATATGTAGTGGGTTAAGTCAGCACAAATGAAAAAAAGAAATGACAAATCACTTCCAAAAGAAACATTACTACTTTCAGTGAACTAATCTGTATTCCTATTATCTTATGCAACTCATAGCATGGAGAAAACAATTAGTCCCAGTTGATCTCAGTCCTGCTTTACATATGCAACATAATTTTAACTGTGAATTATTAAACAATAGACTTTTCCTCATTAAGGGAAACTATAATGGGAACACATAACTTTTCCAGGAACTGTGCTGAATCTGTATCTATGTTGCTTTTTCCGCCCTAAAAATAATTTGACTAGTTAGGCAGATTTTTTTTTTTTTTGAGTTGGAGTCTCACTCTGTCGCCCAGACTGGAGTGCAGTGGCCGCTCCCGGCCACCGCAGCCTCGACCTGCTGACTCTGGCGATCCTTCCGCCTCAGCCTTCCAAGTAGCTGGAACTACAGGCGCGCACTACCACGCCCAGCTAATTTTTGATTTATTGTAGAGATGAGGTCTCGCCAAGTTGCCCAGGCAGATCTCGAAGTGGCAGATATTTTTAAAAGAAGAAATGGAGAGTTATATTATCAAAATCAGAATAAATAGTCAAAATAGTATTCCCTCTTTTGTATACTGTTGACTTTTGAAATGCCAGTACAAATACCAATAAACACACAAATTTGAATTTGATGCCAAGGAAATTCATAAGTGAGCATACATTTCCTCTTCTAATCATTATTTTTGCCACTTAAATTTTTTAAAAAAATAACGTTTAAACTTACATTGCAAGTTTCAAAATGTTTCCATATTTTTCTGTAGAAATATTGGAAATAAAATCCTAACAGTTTTTGAGTTGTGTGTGTGTTTAATTAAGGGGGGAGAGAGAAACTTGCAAGGCTGTACAATATATGCTGTATGTTATTTGGATTTAACTGTGGATAACTAGTGAGCAAATTTACAATAACTGAAGTGAATCAACAGCCATGTACAAAGGAGTACAGTTTCAACAGCCGCAATCTGTCTCTATGGTGGATATTTTTGGAGTATTTTCTAAGCCTTGTGGCCAGCATTAACATGTGCATCCTTCCCTAACAACTTCTCTATTTAGAGACCAGTAAGGTGGACCATTAAGGTAGACCACTTTTTAAAAATCCTACTAGACATCCAAGTGTGCAATACAGGATATGAATTAATAATAAAGATTGGTTATGAATATTTCAGTGGGTTGTTTCTGAAAATATACATCATATATCTTCACAGAGCTTCCAGAGCTATAATTGTTACAAAAGTTTTACTAAAGAACAAAACTGTCGACCTGAGCTGTGGTGGTGGCGGCGGCTCCTGCGCTTGGGCTGGGCTGGGCACGGCGCCGCCCGGGTACTCGTGACCAAGCCAGGTGTGCGCGGGTGTCAGTGCTCCCAGGGCTTGGACGCGCCTGATGCGCCTAGCAGCCCTGTGTCTCTCTCTCACCTGATAGTTGGGACCAAGACTGCAAACTGCTGAATAGACAGACTGTAAAACAGAGGGAAAAGTGAACAAAACCAGAAGACCCTCATAAGGAAGAACAGGTCATTGCAGAAGAGAAATAAAAGCAACCCCACCTTCCCTCAAAAACAGAATTGAAGAGGGGGAGGGAAAGGGGTAAAGGGAGAAAAATCTACAGAAATGAAGAAAAACCAAAAGAAGAGTATGGGTCTCTCCCAGACGCCTGGGAGAGCAGACACTGAGAAAATTGACTTTGGAATACAAACAATGCAAAGTCCCCAGAATGAAGGGTCTCAAAATGCAAATGCAGATATCAAAACAATAATGGAGAGACTAAAAAGAATTGAGGAGACACAAGAAGAAACTAGGAAGGAGCTGATATCTGAGATAACAGTAATAAAGAATACTGTGAATGAAATAAATAACAAATTGATAAGCATGGAAAGCAGAATTACCCAAGCAGAAGAAAGAATCTCAGAGCTTGAGGACCAAAATATAGAAATAACCCAAACTCTTAAAAACACAGAAAATAAGCTAAAAAAGACAGAACAAAACCTTCAAGAGATGAGTGACTACCTCAAGAGGCCTAACCTAAGAATAATTGGACTCCCTGAGGTAGAAAGAGAAACAGAGACCACATTGGAACAAACTTTCCACGAGATCATTCAAGAAAATTTCCCTCATCTAATCAGTGATACAAAAATTCAAACACAAGAGATTCAGAGAACCCCCGCAAGACAACAAATGAGAAGACCAACTCCTAGACACATAATAATTCGCCTAAATAAAGTAGGCACAAAAGAAAAAATCCTAAAGGCAGCAAGAGAAAAAGGCCAGATCACCCACCATGGAAGACCAATCAGAATAGCAGCAGATTTATCTGCAGAAACCCTGCAGGCTAGGAGAGCTTGGAGCCCTATCTTCAAAGTCCTAAAGGATAAACAATTTCAACCAAGAATAACCTACCCAGCCAAGCTAAGCTTCATCAGTGAGGGAGAATTAAAATCTTTCCCAGATATCCAATCCCTAAGAACTTATGCAGCCACAAAACCATCTCTACATGAAAGACTTAAGAAAGTACTAAACACAGAAGAAAAGGAAAAAAGAACAACGTTCTTCACAAGAGTACAGGGAAAAGAATAAAATATACACGAACCAACCCCAAAGCAAAGAAAGACAAAAAAAAGAAAAACC
>NW_007246663.1:317103-318171 GCF_000164805.1 Carlito syrichta | reverse complement strand
GAAATACAAAAGATCATTAGAGACTAATACGTACACTTGTGTGGAAACAAACTTGAAAACCTTAAGGAAATGGAGGACTTTCTGACATCACACAACCTACCTAGGTTGGAACAAGAAGAAATTGAGACCCTAAATAGACCAATAACAATCAAGGAAATTGACTACGTAATAAGAAAACTTCCTACAAAAAAAAGCCCTGGTCCAGATGGCTTTCCAGCAGAATTCTACAAGACATTTAAGGAGGAGCTGATACCAATCCTACTAAAGGTATTCCAGGTGATTGAAAAAGATGGAACTCTCCCCAAATCATTTTACGAAGCCAACATCACATTGATACCCAAGCCAGGTAAAGATCCAACAAAGAAAGAGAACTACAGGCCAATATCTTTGATGAACATAGATGCTAAAATTCTCAACAAGATGCTAGCAAACCGGATTCAGCAATACATCTCAAAAATCATCCACCATGACCAAGTAGGCTTCATTCCTGGGATGCAAGGCTGGTTCAACATTCGTAAAGCCATAAATGTAATTAAATATATCAACAGATGTCAAAACAAAAACCACACGATCATATCATTAGATGCAGAAAAAGCTTTTGATAAAATCCAGCACCACTTCTTGATAAAAACCCTTGAACATCTAGGCATACGGGGAACATACCTCAAAATACTAAAAGCCATCTACGAGAAACCCACAGCCAGCATTCTCCTAAATGGACAAAAATTGGAACCAATTCCCCTGAAAATTGGAACTAGACAAGGATGCCCACTCTCACCCTCCTGTTCAACATAGTATTGGAAGTCCTGGCTCGAGCAATCAGAGAAGAGGAGGCAATCAGAGGTATTCAAATAGGAAAAGAGGAGTCAAATTATCTCTCTTTGCAGATGATATGATTGTGTACCTTGAAAACACAAGAGAATCTGTCAAAAGCCTTCTTACATTGATAAAGGCCTTTGGCAAAGTCTCAGGATACAAAATAAATGTACAAAGACGATCGCATTTCTCTACACAATAATAAACAAACAGAAACCCAAATAGAAACACAATTCCATTCACATAGCCACA
>NW_007246663.1:313922-315771 GCF_000164805.1 Carlito syrichta | reverse complement strand
CCCGCAATCCCCCTACTGGGAATATACCCTGAAGAACTCAAATCACTCTATAAAAAAGATACCTGCACACGTAGGTTTATCGCAGCATTGTTCACAATAGCAAGAACCTGGAAGCAAACCATGCTGCACATCAAAAGAGGACTGGATTAAAAAAATGTGGTACATATACACGATGAAATACTACACAGCCATAAAAAAGAACAAAATCATGAATTTCGCAGCAACCTGGATGGAACTAAAGTCTATAATACTGAGTGACCTCTCACAGAAACAAAGATCCGAGTATCACATGTTCTCACTCATATAATGGACCTTGAACATCCAATGTAATACTATAAGAAAATGACTGAAGGTACTGGGAAACTATGGGGGGGGAGGGGTATGGGATTAACAGGAGCAAATATCTGTCTGGGGATGGGAAAATACCTCTTATCAACAGGGTGCCTGAATGAAACGTAATTGTACACCTAACCCTTAACTGTGCCCCACAAAACCATAATAAAAAATATTGATTAATTAAAAAAAAAAAAGTCAGATTCCTAGACATCTTTGTAACTCTAAAGCAAAGCTCTTCTTTAGAATATAGACTCAAGAGGTTCTAAAGGGGCAAGGTAAAATGCAAGCTTGTAGAAACAAGTATGCTTGGCACATATATCCACTGAAAAGAAGTGAAATGGTGGAATTGTTCTCAGGCTCACTGTCTGTCACTGTCCAGACCCCCCTAGGACTAGGCACTCATTCCCTAACACCTGGGAATATTGATGGTTGACAACTCTGACCTGAATGACTCTGGGAATTACTCTCAAAGGAAGAGAGCGACTTGGCTGAAGGTCACAATGCCTACCCTAGACAACCCACATCCATGGGGTTAATAGGGAGTGGCACAGTGTGTGTTCAATAAAGTCCCATGCACCTTGCCTCAAGGTGGGACAACTCTGAACAGCTATCCTAGCACCAGAGCTTTACATGGATTGTCTGAGCTCTGTATTTTGCCTGCACCACAGTTCCATTCTTCCATCTGCATCATCTTTCTTCCTTCACTCTCTCACAGATGTCAGTCCCAGTGATCACTCCCCAGTAAACCCCATGCATGCAGTTTTCTGCTCAGAGCCCATTTGCTGGGGAGCCTGATGGATAGAGAAGATGGTGCTAGGTGGGCCCTGTGGTTTACATCAGTAATCCCAGTACTTTGGGAGAAGATGGTGCTCTTCTAAAATCTAAAACATCCCAGGGAGAATTGGGCTTAGGGCCTTGGTTCAAGCTTAGCACTAGGCACTTGTGGATTCCAAAAAATTTAAAATGGTAACCAGAGAATCAGGGAGGGCTGGGTTGACTTACATGGGTTAGAATGAAAGTTACCTTTTGTCCTCTAATACAGCAGGTGTTGTTCCCTCCACTTGTAGCATACATTTGCTGAATGCTGCATGTCTATACCTTTCAGCACCAAAACATACCTTGCTAGGGTTTTGACTTTCTTTTTTCAGTTGTTCTAAAGTTTATTCTCCTTTTGTTTTCTTTTGCTTCTGTCGTTCCCAGTAATTACAGTTGATTCTTCCATTCTTTTGATAGCTGTGTTTTTGAAAGGATGGACAGCATTCCCCTCTGAGCCAAGAAAATACCAAAGCTTAAAAAAAAATTCCAGCCGGGCTCAGTGGCTCAGCCTGTAATCCCGCGCTTTGGGAGGCTGAGGTGAGTGGATTGCCTGAGCCTGCGGGTTCGAGACACTCCTGGGCAAGTTGGCGAGACCTCATCTCTACAATAAAAAAAATAAAAAAATTAGCCGGGTGTGGCAGCGCGCCTGTAGTTCCAGCTACTTGGAAGGCTGAGGCGGAAGGATCGCCGGAGCCCA
>NW_007246663.1:299255-313596 GCF_000164805.1 Carlito syrichta | reverse complement strand
GATTCTTTCTTTTTTTTTTTTTTTTTTTTTTGAGTTGGAGTCTCACTCTGTCGCCCAGACTGGAGTGCAGTGGCTGCTCCCGGCCACCACAGCCTCGACCTGCTGGCCTCCGGTGATCCTTCCGTCTCAGTCTTCCGAGTAGCCGGAATTACAGGCACACAGGCATGTGCTACCATGCCCGGCTGATTTTTTGATTTATTGTAGAGATGAGGTCTTGCTGCCCAGGTGGGACTCGAACCCGCGGGCTCAGGCAATCCACTCACCTTAGCCTCCCAAATGCGCGGGATTACAGGCTGAGCCACCGAGCCCGGCAACCTACTTTCTTCATCCTCTCTCTCCCCCTCCTCCATTCTCAGCTTCTAGTAACCTCCCTGAGATTTACTTTTTTTAGCTCCCACATGTGAGTAAGAACATGTTGTATTTGTCTTTCTGTGCCTGGTTTACTTCACTTAACATAATATCTTCCAGTTCCACCCATATTACTGCAAATGACAGAATTTCACTCATTTTTATGGCTGAATAATATTCTATTGTGTATACAAGCTGCATTTTCTTTATCCATTAAACTGTTGATGGACACTGAGGTTGATTCTATAGCTTGGCTATTGGGAAAAGTGCTGTGGATACAGATATCCCTTTGGCATACTGATTTCCTTTTTATGGATATGTACCCAATAGTGGGATTGCTGGATCATATGGTAGTTCTATTTTTAGTTTTTTGAGGAACGGCCATACTTTTTTTTCATAATGTACTAATTTACATTCCTGCCAGCAGTCCAAAGCTCTTTAATTTCACATATTCACAATAGTCAGTCCTCAAGAATAAAGTCAAATCTAGGTTTTTCCTGAGAATTTCTTAGAATGTCTTAATTTAAATTCTGCTTTCTACCACTTAGCTACTTATTATTATGTTAGAACATTAAAAAATATTTTCAGTTTTAAGTATAGCTTTGGTATTTTCTAACATAGTATTTAGCACTTATTTATTTGTTTTGTATTTCTATTGCAAAACAAAACACAGATACAGAAAAACCACACAGAACTGTGTATATGAATGGGCTATGTATTTCTTGTAACCAAGACCCAGGTTTAGAAATAGAACATTTCTGGCTACTCGAGAAACCCATCCGAGTTTCAACACTCTTTCTTCTTTTTTGGAGCAACTACTTCGTGGTTCATATTAATAACCTTTTGGCAGTTCTTTACAGTTTCATCAAAACATGTGTAGCTCTAGACATTATTTAGTCTGCATCTGTAGTCATACTACCCTGAATGTTCCCGATATTGTCTAATTTTGTCTTACCTATTTTTCAAAATTTAAGTCTTCTAAATATTTTTAATTTGCAGGCTGCCTCTCCATCCTTTTCTTTTCTTCACAACCTGAGGAATTTGATCTTCAGCTTTTCCTAAAGTCTGTATTTCTCACTTTAACACTTTCTTCTATCCTCTGGATTCATACAAACTGGCAGCTGGATTCCCACTTAAGTTGATCCCTTCTGTAAGAGGAAGGATTTTCTTTTTTCTTTTTCTTTTTGCTTTTTTTGAGTTGGAGTCTCACTCTGTCACCCAGACTGGAGTGCAGAGGCCACTCCCGGCCACCGCAGCCTTGACCTGCTGGGCTCCGGAGATCCTTCCGCCTCAGCCTTCCAAGTACCTGGAATTACAGGTTCGCGCTACCACGCACAGCTCATTTTTTGATTTATTGTAGAGATGAGGTCTCGCCAAGTTGCCCAGGCAGGTCTTGAACCCACGGGCTCAGTCAATCCAAGACGAAGGATTTTCAATCTCATTTAGTTCATTCAGATATCTTTACTAAAGCTTAGATTGTTCTGCAAATGACCTGTGGGAGCTTCTTCACGGTGGCTTTTGAGTTCTTTTAACATGACTTTCCTCATGCCTTTACTTTTTGGCATGACAAGGTTTTCCAGGTTCATCTTGTACATTTCTTGCCCCATATATGGAAATAGCCACTTCTTAAGAAACAATAACAACAACAAAACACAAAAAACCTTGGGAATGGTGTTGGGGAAAATGGTCTTTCAGGACCACAACTTGTTTGCTTAGAGATAGTCATTGTTTCTAAGCGTCGTCAGTGGGCAAATTTACTTCATAAGTTCATTCTGATAGTTCTAATTTAAATTCAGTAAGGTAGGGATTTTTTTTTTTTTTTTTTACTAAACTTCTGTATTACGTCTGTATTGTCTTTCTTGCATGCCACAATCTTAGTTTCCAAGGACACAGGGTGATAGAATCAGAACATTAAGTTCAATATTACATACCCAAACAATACTAATCCTACCACTGCCAATGTAATTTCTGAAAATAACTAAATTGTTTTTGCATATACTTTCCTCATTCTCTCCCTTTAGTTTTCTAGCTCTGCTACAGCTATACTACCTAAACATGTAGGCTTTGATACTATACTTTCTCCTCTTAATGCTCATTTAATAACTGTATGGTTTACATACTGTATTTAGTCCTTATTATCAGTTCTTATGTCTCTCTAGTGATTTGGTTTCTCTGAAGCTCATTTCTAGTATAGTCCCCTGTAAGGGCTCATGGGAATAATATTCTTTGAGTCCTTGTGTATTGATGACAGTTTGTTTATGCTCTTTATACCTGAAAGTCAGTTTTACTGAGGGAAAAAATATTTTTCCCTATATTTTCTTTAGACATTTCTTTACTTGAGTGTATTAATTAGGTTACTCTATTTTCTTCTGTCACAATGTATTTCTGTTGTAAATTCTCATGGTAACCTAATTTTTCTTTTATAAATCACTTGCTTTTTTTTACATGCTCAGCAAACTTTTTTCTTTTAAAACTCAATCATTTTAATTTTTATTAGAACATGCCTTGTTTTTGGTCATTCTGAGTTGATATTCTTAGATATGTGGTATGCTCTTTCAATATATAGTTTCAATTTTCTTTTTTAATTTCAGAAAAATTTTTTGATTTATTGTTTTTTGTATTTTTTATCTTCCTTATTTTGTTTTTCCTCCTCAGGGATTCCTATATTATATAATTTGAGTATTCTTTGCCTATCTTCTCTTTGTCAGTTTCACTTTAATCCTTTTTATCTCTTTACTTCCTTTTGATTTTAAAAAATTTTCTCCTTTTTCACCAACTATTCTCTTAAGGCATATTTTGTGCTTATTTGCTTTTGTGTTCCTTCTAGTTTAGTCTTCACTTCTGAAATGTCTTTTTCATTTATTTATAATTCTTTCCTATGTTCTGTCACCTGATTTCTGAGTTTTTCTAATTCTGATTTATGCTGTTCTTTTACATCTTGTATCATGTTCTTAATGTCTTTTAGCTCATTTTGAAATAGGTTACAGTTTTGATCTGTTCCTGTCTTTCTGATATGCTTTTATTATCTGTAGTGATGTTATTCTGCTCCTTATTCTCTTTTATCTTATAATAACTTTGCATGGGACTTGACTTCAATACTTTTCTGCTTCTCATTTTTATGTGAAATCAGTTTTCTGAAATTTTAGAGGCCTGGTTCGGGATGGCATTTCTAACTTTGGAGAGTTCCTTCTTCTATTGTTTTCTAGGACTTCCTGGCTCTGTTCTCCTTCTCCACTTTTATCTAGATCTTTTCTTTTCTTGTCGTTACTAGGCCTACTTTACTCTGTTTTGATTTCATTGCAGCAGTTTCTCCTGGGCAAGGTTTTGTCCTGTAAGGGATCCCTGTCCTGGAAGAAAGTTGATAAGCACTAGATTCCCTCCAGTTACTACCAAGAGCTCCCTGGCAGTCACCCACTGTTGAATTGGATCAATCCTCCCAGTTTCAATGACTGTCCCCAAATGGGTACACAGTGCTTTGTCTCTGCGTCTCTCTGCTTTCTCCTTCATAGACACTAGTTACTAGTCTGGTCTTGTGGTTGTTGGTGGTTTGTCCTCACTGACTGATATTTGAGGTTTGTAAAGATTTGGAAGTTTTTTTTTTTTCTTTTCTCTTTTTTTTTGTGCACATTCCCAAATTTCTCTGAGTATATATTTAACTTTAAAATGAAACACCCAAAGCTGGGTGCTGTGGCTCACACCTGTAATCTCAGCACTTTGGGAAGTGGCGATGAGTGGATTGCTTGAGCCCAGAAGTTTGAGATCAACTTGGGAAACACAGCGAGATCTGTCGCTACCAAAAAAAAAAAAATTAGCTGGACAAGGTTGCACACACCTGTGGTTCCAGCTACTAGGAATACTGAGGTGGAAGGATTGCCTGAGCCCAAGAGGTAGAGGTTGCGGTGAGTTGTGATCATTGTGATTAGGCACTCCAGCTTAGGTGACAGAGTGAAACCTCAACTTGAAAAAAAAAGAAAAAAGGAAAAAAAAAAACTCATAATACACTTTATCTTAGAAGTTAAAATGAACATGGCTGAAAAGTTCATTGGTTAATTTTCAAAAGTTTATTTAATCCAGGGTATACCTTAAATATGTGTGTATATATGTGCATTGTGTATGAATGTACATACATCTGATCAAAGCAGGAATTGTACACCTGCAAAAATAATAGTAACAGCATCATTGTTAATGTGTATAATGGTTAAAGATGTTGGGTCTGTGCTCACACAAACCTGAGTTTAAACCCTGGGCCTTTGTCTTATTTGGGTTACCTTGGACAAATTATTTAGCGTATTCAAGCTTCAGTTTCTTTGTTTGTAAAATAAAAAACAACTTTATAGAATTGTTCTAAACATAAAACAACATAATGCAGGTGAAACAACACACTTAAGACAGTTCCCAGCAATAATAAGCACTCATTAAATATGAATAGTTGTTAAACAAAACAAAACAAAAAAGGAAATTAGGCTCGGCTAAGGGAAGATAGATGGAGGATTATAACCATTCTGAAAGTAAATTCTGTGTATTATCAAACCTTTAGAAATAGATGACTCTTTTTGCTTTAGAGTGGGAGCATTTGTTTGTGGGGGGGAACAAGAGTTATAGTAAGTAACCTTAGGGTAGGAGGTCCAGTGTGGAAATGACAGCTCACACATCACATAAAAGGCATGTATAGGTCAGATACTTGTAACTTGGAAATGGACTTCCTGTAGTGTTCGGGGGGTCAGATTGGAAATTGCCCTGCTGAGCCAGTACATACTTAACAGAAAACTTTGTCAGGCCTCCCCAGGAACTGATTTGGAAGGCCATTTGTAACCCTGATCATTGTAAACAAATTGTACTGAAGTGGTAACTTCAAAAGTGTGTCGGTGAGAATTGTTAGACTCTTCAACTGCAATTAGTTTAATTGGTTATAAGAGCAGGGCTCTTTTTGGACACTGTAATACACACCTCCCATTTCTCACTGAGTTTGCTATTCTGTGATGTTTGCTGTTGAGATAATAGAACATTTAATTTTATTGAGCACAGATGTGTGATTCGAAATGGATAGACATGAGGGCTTTCTCTCTCTAATTTCTTACTATAGCATCATTTGTTCAGTGATAAGATGCTTGTTAACATCTAGAGGAGATTTAGAGGCCATCTTCTTTGCCCAGAACCTGGGAAAGATAGAGAGGGTTGAGTCTGGTGCATGTATTGCAGGAGAAGTTCCCGGGTGCCTCAGACAGTGTTGCCAGTTGAGGTACATTCCTATCAATTAGTAATTACATTAGTGTACCCACCTTCCTGGATCCGGCTCCCTACCTCAATGAAACCACCCGGGAAGTCCAGTAGTGCTGAAAAACAATAAACTTGGATGAACAGCAACTGCATCATTGACCTCAGTGCATTCCTATGAAGGGTAATCATGAAGTCAAAAGAACCTGTTAGCTAACATGGGGGTGTAGAAAACTTCCTGCTACAGATGTGAGTTACTTTCCAAACAAAACGGATGATTTTCAGCTCTAAGAATTTAAAATGAATTCTCCCCAAGTTTCCAGTTCCTGGAAAAGGTGAGTTTCTTCTGATCTAGCTGTACTTATTTTCTGATAGATGTTTTGTGAATCTTGAAATTAATAATAATGATTATCTCCTTGATCACTGGGAATCACATTTGTGGCTCATCTCAACAAATGTTACAATATCTCTAAAGACGTAAGTTTTTATGTAGTTAGTTATCCAAAGAACAGAGATATAGCTCTCTATATTTCTCTCTTCATTTTCCCTTCTTTGTGATTTCTTCATCTATCATTGGTTCCCAGTATATATACATTTTTGTGTCATTTCAAATCCTTTTTAAATCAAGTTAAATTAGATACACAACTAACATTTTCTGAGTTAGGCCAAGAAGTACAGAGAACGCCTACATTCCTTCTCATTGTTTTGATTATTAATTAAATATTTGGTGTATATAATCTGTTCCATCTACTGCCTTTTGAGAAAAACTTTCTTGCTCATTTAATTGTTATAATCGGTAATTATAATATTATTAAATAAATAATTTGTAACTATTTCTGAATTCTATGTGTGGGTATAATCTAGTTTAAAAAATGCTGTCTTGATCCAGCTGTGAGGCCCTGGCAAGAAGCTGGTCAGTTCCCCTTCTGGAGCCACTGGTTAAGTCCACACTCCAACCATCAGCTTTACCTGGCTGTCACACTCTGGGACATTATATACCTTACCTGTTTCAGGGTAAGGTTGTCAGTTAACCAGGATTCACCCTTATTTTCCAGCTTGCTGAATTTATTCAAATTCACTAGTTCTAAGCCTGCTTGCCCTGTCCCTTCTTTTCCTTCCCATACAAATTACATTTAAGGCACATCCCTATATTTCTCTGTCTACCTCTTTCTGACACCAGTGCTTTCCAAGAGTGGCTGTCTTAGTCCATTTGTGCTGCTCTAAAAGTATCTGACACTAGATAATTTATAAAGAACAGAAATTCATTTCCCACAGTTCTGGATTCTGGGAAGTCTCAGATCAAAGCACTGGCAAGTTTGGTGTCTGGTGAGGGATGGCTGTCTCTTCTTCCAAGATGGCATCCTCACGTGGTGGAAGTTGGAAGGTGAAAGGGCATAAGAGCAAAAAGGGCTTAAGGTAGTTTCCTCCAGCCCCTTTATAAAGCACTAATCTATTCATGAGTACATAACAACCATGACTTCATCACTTTCCCAAAGGTCTCACCTCCTAATATCACTACCATGAGGATTAAGTATCAACATGAATTTTGGAGAGAAAATATTCAAATCATACAAGTGGCCTTGGTTGGTATATGGTGTTCCTATCAGCGAATTGCAGGTATAACCAAACTGTAAACTCTTCCTGGTTTCTTTCTCTTGATCTGCGTCTGGCCTCACCCAAGATAAAATGATTGAAATAGTGAATTATGCTTGACATGTATCAACTCACTTTCATTGTTCCCAGTTTTTAAAAGTCCACTTTTTAAAGATATTTTTATTTATGGTTGTAGGCTTTTTGTTTTATTTTCTGAAACTCACTTTGGTATTTTTTTATTTCTATCATTTTCAAACAATTTAAAAAATTAAAAGTAAATGTAATCTATGCAAAATACAAATTTTTTTCTCTCTCAATCTATGTACTGTGCGTGTATGTGTATATATATATATATATATATATATATACGCACATACATTACACATATATGTGTGTGTATGTATATTTAGAAACAGGGTCTCACTCTATCACTCAGATTGCAGTGCAATGGCACAATCATAGCTCACTGCAGCCTCAAACTCCTGGGCTCAGGTGATCTTCTTGTCTCAGCTTCCCAAGTAGCTGGGATTATAGGCATATGCCACTACACCTGGCTTAATGTCAATAATAGATTTTTATCAAAAATGTAAATTAAAATGAATGTCAAAAATTAACATTTTATTTACTTATTTATTTATTTATTTATTTTGAGTTGGAGTCTCACTTTGTCACCCATACTGAAGTGCAGTGGCCGGTCCCGGCCACCGCAGCCTTGACCTGCTAGGCTCCGGTGATCCTTCTGCCTGAGCCTTCCAAGTAGCCGGAACTACAGGCACGTGCTACCACGCCAGGCTAGTTTTTGATTTATTGTAGAGATGAGGTCTTGCCAAGTTGCCCAGGTGGGTCTCGAACCCGCGGGCTCAGGCAGTCCACTCACCTCAGCCTCCCAAACGACAGGATTACAGACTGAGCCACTGAGCCCGGCTAAAAATTAACATTTTAAA
Source organism: Carlito syrichta (assembly GCF_000164805.1). NCBI lineage: Eukaryota > Metazoa > Chordata > Mammalia > Primates > Tarsiidae > Carlito > Carlito syrichta. The sequence goes on along the minus strand of NW_007246663.1, from coordinate 305,497 downwards.
ATCTATACTTGCAGCAAGTTATTTTCTCCCAAAATATTCAAAATAATTATTAAAATTATAAGTAAAATACAAATTGTAATAAATGAATATAATATTCTAAAAGTTATATAAACAACATTTATATGTGACTTTTTAAATTAATTTTTTAAATGTTTAACTAAATCTTACAAAATATTTTATAAAGACAGATCTATTCAAAATTCTAAAACCCATCATGTTTCTCCCTGTCATTCTTTCTCCCTCTCTTCTTTCCATTTTTTAACCCACATGCTCTGGGTGACTGTCTGGTGACAGTCTGTGATCACCAACAGGAGCTGTGTGAGAAATGTATGCTTCAGGTATGTTGTCTAGCCAAGTAGTTTTTAACCAGTGGAGCAGTGGCAATTTTTCCCATCTAGGAGAACCTTGGCAATGGCTAAAGATATTCTTGGTTGTCACAAACAGTGGGAATGAATGGTGATTGGGAAGATGATACTGGCATCTGGTGGTTTGAAACCAAGGATGTTGCTGAATATCTTACAATTCACAGGGCAACTCCACAACAAAGAAAATAAATAATTGACAAATGTAAATAGCTTAGAGATGAGAAATACACACACACACATACACACACACATGCAAATGTAAGAGTAATATGAATAGTTTAAGATTGCAAAATGCTCTTCAGTTACCACGTACAACGGTTTCTTATATTAATTTGTGAGTACCTCTGGAACCATGAATTGGAACACACAGAAAATCAAGACAACACTTAACATTAGTGGGAATCAATAATAGTTATGTAAGTAATCTATTGTGTTCATACTACCTCAAAGGAAAAAAATCTAGCAAGTTAATTAATTTGTCTTGTCTCTTAAGTGCCTCTGCCACTGAAATCTTTGTGGTATTATAAAGCAGTGACCATTTGTCAGAAGTGGCACAACCTACAAACTTTCACAACCCACAAACTTTCACAGCAATTGAACGAAGTGACTTTTTGTGTGGAAGAGAGGGAGCAGGAAATGAAAAGTATTTCTCTGGGGTCTTAATGGTGTTGGTCATGAGGGTGGATGTTTGGGATGCAATTGTTGTGCTAGATCCTGCGGGACAAAGGCACTAATGCAACATTTAAAGAGAGAGAGAGAGAGAGAGAGAGAGAGAGAGAGAGAAAGAGAGAGAGAAAGAGAGAGAATGTCCATGTACTACGGGGACTTCCTAAAGCACCCACTTAGCACAGAGGTCTCTTGTGCTCAGATTTAAGACAAGTTCTGACACAAATACTTTTTAAAAATGTATAAAATTTGAGGCCTTGGATTATCAGCTTGAAACCAGAAGGTGTTTAGCTGGGAAGCAAGTCAGGAATAGATGGAGCATATGGTAATATTACAATTCACTTTACATTTATACTTGAATATTGTAATAAAGGACAAGCGTTTCTGTATGTCTGAAGGACCCTCCCGAGAAAAGGGCAGTGGATATGCGGACCAGTCCCAGGTAGTTGTTTGTGCCTAGAGCAAGATTAGGGGTGAAAGAGTGGATGTGGGTGAGGCATGGGGGCCCTTGATCCTGAAACTGCTTTTGCTTGATTCTACCAGAGGTGGGGGGGGGGGGGGGGGGGGGCTCGCAAGTGAAAGAAAACTTCAGCTTAAACACTTTCACTGTACAGGATCTTATTTCCCTTCCCCACTCCAATTTCCCTGGTTCATTTTCTCTTAATTGGTCCTGATTGGAAGTCATCATAAATCAGAATAATTTCTCTTTCATGCTCTTCAAATTTTAACTTACCAAAAAAAAAAGTCTTTAGCTGGAAATGTCCATAAAAAATGAATGTCAGTGGTTTCATCTCTAACAGGGAGAAAATGAAACTCAGACATTTTGGAGTCACAGTCAAACTACCTCAGTATGATTGTGAATTGATTTATACAGGGCCTTAAGAAACTTCATGTCCTTTTTGGAATGTTCTAAGCAGGAATCACTCTTTCACAAATCCAGAAATTATAGCCACCCGTGAAGTTAAATGCTATATCTGTCTTAGCCTGGGTCTGTACTAGGCTGATAATTTACTTCAAGACTCAAAAAGGCAATTTGACTCTGCTACCTAGTTCTCAAAATGACTTATTCAATACTGAGTATTTAGATAAAGACCAAAGATTTCTTTCTTCCCTCCCTCCCTCCCTCCCTACATCCTTCTTTCCCTCCCTTCCATCTTTTCTCCCTCCCTTCTCTTCTTTCTTTACATTTTTTAACCCACATGCTGTGGGTGACTGCAATCACCAACAGGAGCTGTGTGAGAAATATCAACTAATATATGGATGGAGGGTACATATACTTCTTTAGTTCCAGGGTTGCAAATGGGAACGATCTGCTTTCTAGTAATTTTTAGTCATTATTTGAGTAATTTAAAATCTAATATATTAAGTACATTTATGCACCATTATTTATGAGTTTGCTAGACACCAACTTCCAAATCTAGATTGCTGAAATTGGAGAAGGAGTAAGGTATATGCAAATTACTTCATTTTGAAGAGCCATTGAATTATTTTATCTCTTCCATTAACTTCCTCAAGTAACAGAGTCTGGGCATGAGGACTCATGGAAAGACACTTCACTGAAACAAGTCCTAGAGCTCAACTTAAGTCTTAGGCTAGTCTATTTTCTGAAGCAATTTTTAAATTTTTAAAAAATTCACAGTATTAGTGCTGTATAGGCCAGCCAGAAAAACCCAGATGTTAGAAGAGTAGAACATTCATTTTGAAATAATGTCTCTTTACCTTACAGTTCAATAGAAACATTTCTTAATAGAGCTCCTTGCTTGATGTCATCTCAGTAAGGCCAATAGGAAGGTTGCCTTACTTTATTTTTTCCATTTTATGGGTGTATGACCTTGAACAAATTCCGAGCTTTAGTTTACCCATTTTTAAAATGAAGAGACAATGACTGCTTCTTTTGCTTTGCAGAGTTTTGAGGCCTAAAAGTAGTAAATATTAGCTGTAGCTCTGGTGAAACACAAAAGCTTTACACCTGATGTAAGGCTCCAGGATGGGAAGAAACGTCAGTGGTTTAGAACAATGAAAAGAGGATAGGATGATTGTCTGCTGGATAAACTCCTAGGGATCAGGCAGATGAAATGGGCAAGGGGTACTGTGAGAAGAGGCCTAAAAAGGTGAAATAGAGGTTTCTCCCACTTCATATGTTGTTCAGGCTTTATCTAGCATTTAATCATTTCTCTCACCTAATAGAGCTAGCCATGCTACACTTACTGAAGGGAAAACAGATTGTAGAGTCTTCAGATTTGGAGAGTGGTACCTGCATGAGCTATAAAAATGTGATGTGTAAAAGACTACTTGGCAAGAAAACCATGTTCTTCCCTTTAGTCTTGCACACCTCTTAAAAAAGGGTTTGAAGACTTTCAAGCATTCATGTCTTGAATAGGATTTACCACCTTACTTTTGGAACTAAAGCAGTTGTGTCCATAAGATACTCTTCTGTCTGTTTCTATGCCTATTATTCATGTACAGTGAGGTGGTAGTCAAGAAAAATGAGTAGGGGAGGAAAAGGAGGTGGCAGAGAAAGAAGGGAAGAAAATGTGGGCAAGGGCAGGAGCATTTATTGAGTACCTGCTATTTGTCAAACACTAAATCAGGCGTTTTACATTTTAGAAAGTTAAACCATATTGTCTTGTACTTTCTTTGCTTATTCCAATGACTATTGGATATCCGAGATTAACTTACTGTTTTTATATCAAATGGTAATAACTAAAAAATTACTCTCTATCTCCCTGAACCAGATGACATCTTTGGATGGGGAAAAAAATTGCTCCCTGCCTTGTGAAATAGACAAGACATAATCCTATACGCTTAAATCAGAGTTTTGTACTCTACAGGTTAGCCCAGCAGCTGAAAATTCTAGGCTCTGACAGAATGCTAAAGTCCAGATGAAGCTACTCATCAGCTTTTGAGAGTTTTTCTGTTTTCTTAGGAGCAGCAAGTTTAGTGATAAGAGATAGATGAATAAAGCCTGTAGACCAATTAACAGGGTAGATGTACCTTATCTAATCAGGCTGTGACATTCAAACAAAAGCTTTCCTTCAGTGCCTGCCTGGAAGGTGTTTTGTGGAGAACACAGATGCTTAAAATGAACACCTGCTTTTTAAGGTGAACACCCTGGGATTACAGATCTGATTTTTCCTGGGTTGATAAAATACTAGCTTTTTTTTTTTTTTTTTTTGAGAGTCCTATCTTTGGGCTAAGGGTATTTGAAGTCTTCAGTGAAGTCTTACTTTTTTTCACATTTTTGATAGGCTTTCAGTTGACTCTACTGGCCTGCTGGAATTCACAGACTAAGGGAAAAAGATAAAGGGGAAACAAGGGATCAAGCTGAATTTGTCAGTCCACAGGATTTTTTTTTCCCCCATAAGCATGGTAGGGGGCTTTTGCATGATGGTTCATGTGGTCTGCTATTGCTACGACCAACTCTTTGGATAAAAAGGCCTAAATCTCCCCTTCCTGTATGAGAATGAAGAGCTTCTGCTTAAGCAATAGAATTCTGGGACAATGGTTATTTTGACTTTCCATCTCTCCTTTAATTTAAAGGCCTCCCCTGCCCCCTCACAACCATTAATTAAGATAAAAAATACAACAGATGGAAACAGGTTGGGAGAGGGACATGGAAAACGAATTTTATTAGACATATTGAAACTGAACTGAGTGGTTCACATAGAGATAACTAATGGATGGGTTTAGAAGTATTTCTGAAACTTGGAAAAAAGGTGTGGGCTGAAGATGGCTCACCTATGCATAGGTAGTAGATGGCACTTAAATGAGATTTTCCATGTGCTGTGGAACTGTAGAGGGAACATCAAGCTCTTGTGGCATTGATGGCAAAAGAAAATTAGTACATGAAAATCACCACCAGAACACATGGTACCTGACTAGAATTGAAATAGAAACCTTCTGCTAATCTAAGCCATGATGATTCAGCCATCTTCTTAAATTATACTCTGAGATAGATAACTCAGTTGGCGGCAGTTGGAGGAAAAACAGGGAATCTTTCAGAGAGCAAGAGTGTGAGGGGATCAGAGGACCAGAGTGTGGGAGAATGAGAGAGGTAGAGACAAACATGCTTAAAGGGAGGGAAATATAGAGGAAAAGGTATGTGTATGTGTGTGAGCATAAGTATGTAGAGTTGAGCTGCAGAATACTCAGTGAGTATCCCTTTGTATTTAGCAGCCATTTGTAAAACTGATACGTGCATAGAAATATACTCCAGAAATAACTGATTATGTACTTAATTCCTTGGCCACATGTATCAGTCACCTAGTAAAAACATTACTATGAAGTGTATGTATGTATGTATGTATGTATGTATGTATGTATGTATGTATGTATGTATGTGTTTTTGAGTCAGGGTCTCACTCTGTTGCCCAGGCTGGAGTGCAGTGGCATGATCATGACCCATTACAGCCTCAACCTCCTGGGCTTAGGCGATCTTTCCTCCTCTGCCTCCCAAGTAGCTGGGATTATAGGTGCATGCCACCACACCTGGCTAATGTTTTTGATTTTTTTTTTGGTAGAGATGAGGGTTCACTGTGTTGCCCAGGCTGGTCTCAAGCTTCTGCGTTCAAGTTATCCTCTGGACTTAGTCTTTTAAAGTGCTGGAACTACAGGCATGAGTCACTGCACCTGGCCTACTATGAAGTTTACAATTATACCTTTCATTTATCATAATACTACATGAAAAGGATTGGTAGTAGCAGGCCAATGCCAGGGGAGGGAAGGAGGAAGGGAGCATATAACACTAATAAGGGTACCTGATCCCAAACCAGGTGAAATGAGGACCAGTGGGAGGCCCAAACTTTACCTGTATAATGGCCACTTATGTATCTACCCCTGAATTGTACCATGCATCGTTATAATAAAAAGAAATTTTAAAAGTAAATAAAATTATATTTTCAATGTTTATTTCTGGCAACAATGTGCACATAAAATTTCAAAAATTCAAAAAACGGGAGTGCCTTTTTGGGGAGATTCACTTGTTAATTGTATTTATTTATTTATTTTGAGTTGGAGTCTCACTCTGTCACCCAGACTGGAGTGCAGTGGCTGCTCCTGGCCACCGCAGCCTCGACCTGCCGGGCTCCAGCGATCCTTCTGCCTCTGCCTCCCAAGTAGCTGGAATTACAGGCGCACGCAACTACGCCCAGCTAATTTTTTGATTTATTGTAGAGATGAGGTCTCGCCAAGTTGCTCAGGCGGGTCTCAAAC
>NW_007246663.1:205271-298984 GCF_000164805.1 Carlito syrichta | reverse complement strand
CCACTCACCTCGGCCTCCCAAAGGCGCGGGATTACAGGCTGAACCACTGAGCCCGGCTTATTTATTAATTTAAAAAATTTGTTCATCAAACATTTATTGACTTCCTTTCTTGCCAAACATTTACTTAAACATGTATAGGGTCAGGGAAACTTACATTCTCTTCTTGCTGGGCAACAGGGTCACAGAACAAAGAGGCACCTGGTTATGGAAATGAGGAGTGTGGAGACTCCTCTTGTGGACCCAGCATGTCTCTCCCCAGATAGATATCCTCAGGAAGGTCAGCTCTGGGGGCAAAATGGCACCTTGATCTTTAGGCAACTGTATGGTCTGAACAAAAGTAGCCTCTATAAGCTTTAGTCCCAGCAGATCAAAAGCAGCATGTCTAAAACTTAATCTTTCACCTGTCCTCCTTCTATGAAACTTCTCCTCCTCTTGCATTTAATTCTCTTGTGATAGCATCACCGTTCCCCAGTAGGTATTTTCCCAAATACTTTCTAAGTTGGCACCCATGAATGGGTTAAAACATCAACATTGTGAGTTGTGACTGGCAATTATAAACAGAAACAGAACATAAAACATCATAGTGCATTACACATAGTAAGGCTAAGCATTGTTTCAGAAAACTTAATCTCAGTTATACATATGTGTGTATGTATGTATGGTGTGTGCATATAAACATCGAGTCTCCATATGAAATGTTTCTTAATGTGGATCACAGGCAAAAATTCTGGAAAGCTGCTGCTCTCTGTCATCTAGCTGAGAGATGTGGTGGTGACATTTACTTTCTCCTGATTAGATATGTCTCCTTTCCATCCCTTCCATTACTGCCTTCATGCATGTCTTCATTGTTTCAGCGTGTTTCATCTCAATAATCTCCTAACCGGTCCCGGTCTCTGTCTTCAGTAATACCTTTCTCACTCTCTCCTTTACTTAGCTGCTGGAGTCATCCTTCTGACACAGAAATGATCTGCCTCAGCCCACTCTCTAGCTCCATCTCCTTCTGCTATCCCACATACAGCTGTTACACCAGTCATGCTAAAAGAATTCCAGGGCTGTGAATACTCTTTCTTGCTTCTGTGCCTAAACTCATGTTGTTCTTTCTGTTGGAAAGGCCTTTGCATTTTCCTTATCCCTTGTTGCGGTGTATTTCATTCTTATTCTTCCTACAGGGTTTAGCTCAAGCTCACTGCTTCTGATAAACACCTCCTGGCCCCTTGTTCTGATTTCCCTGATCTTGGTTGTGCTTCAAAAATACTTTGGATACACTTCTTTGGATGTGTTCCATTGTGTCTGAATTCAATCCCCAAACTAAGAAAGCAAAAGTATGATTATGCTACACCTCAACTTATATTTTAAGATCCTGTTCTCCCAAAGTGACTGACACTTCATGACAGTTAATTTGAGATTTACACTCCTTTCCCTGGAATTGAGGCTGAGTTTCAGGGGCCTTGCATGGTGCTAAGGCTTGGGCTGTAGGGAGGGTTTAGGATGGGAAACATTTGGTCCTTAATGTTGTCTGTCAAAGCCAATATCTACTAAACATCCATCACCCCATGTTGTAGGTTGAATTGTATTCCATCCCCCCTAAAAAAAGATATGTTAAAGTCCTAATTCCCAGTACCTGCAAATGTGACCTTATATAGAAATAGGGTTTTAAAAAAAATTTTAAAACAATTTTTTGGAAATAGGGTTTTTGCAGATGTAGTTGAGTTAAGATGAGGTCATACTAGGTGAGGATAGGCCCTAAATTCAATGACCAGTGTCCTTATAAGAAGAGATTTGAAGACAGAGGAGAAACAAAGAAGAAGGCCATGTCAAGATGGAGGGAGAGACTAGAATGATGCATCTATGAGCTCAAGGATTCTGAGGATTGCCAGCGACAACCAGAAGCTAGGCGGGAGGCATGGACCAGATCCTTCCCTAGAGACTTTGGGGGAGCATGGCCCTGCCAACATCTTGATTTTGGACTTGTGGCCTCCAGAGCTGTGATAGAGTAAGTTTCTGTTATGTTAAGGCACCTAATTTGTGGTATTTTGTTATGGCATCCCTAAGAAAGTAGTCAGGTATCATCCACATGGCCTCTTCAGGCCTCTGTGGGTACCATGCCTTGCTAGGCTCTATGTAGCTTCACTATACAAGGACTCACTGTCTCTCTTCTCCTCCTTGGCATTTTACTTCAGTTTGGGGAAGTTATTGAAAAATTATATTCTGCCTTATAATTAACACACTTTCCTATAGTCTGTGATTTACTTGACTATTTTCTGAGGCGAGAGACTTTATCTTTTTGACATTGTATCTGTAGTGTCCAGTCCTAGTGTGTATTTAATAAATGAGTCTGGTTGACAATGTGTCTGAAGGAGAGAATAATGAACAAAGGTTGTCAAACAGCTGTGTGTCAACACTCTGTGCAATACCAGACTTTCTGGCCACACATTTAAAGGAATTAAAATGTAAAAAAGTTGTTTAAATAAGCAAACTGGAAAAACGGAGAAAAAAATGTTTGCTGTCACACTATTCACTTGCTGCCATTCAACAATGTAAGTAGGACTGTTTTTTGCCCTAATCAAGTTTTATTACTTATTTATGAGGCAAATTTCTGACACTTTTAATGAGTACACACTATGAGGTCATGGATATATCCAAACTGCAGTCAGATATGCAACGAAAAGGTAGATTTTTAATTTTTCAATAGTGATCTGATTTTCACAAGCTTCCACTCACTAGAAATTGGGAGGAAAAAGAGCTATCTATTTAATCTAGTGTTTAAATAGTCTCTTTATGTACATTGGCCTTTATGTAGATAACTAAATAAAATGCTCAGTTTTGAAATTTCATCTCTATGCCTATTATATTAGTTTTCTAAGGGCTGTAGTAACAACATACCACAAACCGTGTGTCTTGAAACACGTAAATTTGTTGTACAGTTCTGGAGGCTAGAAATCTGAAATTAAGGTGTCTCAGGGCCATGCTCCATCAGAAACTTGTGGTGACTCTTTCCATGTGTCTTCCTAACTTCTTGTGGTTTACTAGCAATCTTCGTTGGTTCTTGGCTTGCTGCTACATAACTCTTATCTCTGCTTTTGTCATGACATGGTATCTCCCAGTGAGTCTCTGTCTTCACACAACCATCGACTTAGAAGGACACCAGTCACATTGGATCAGAAGCCCACTCTACTCCAGTGTGACCTCATCATAACTAATTATGTCTGCAACAAACTTACTTTCAAATAAGGTTATATTCTAAGGTGCTGTGTGCGGGTTTGGTCTTCAACACGTCTTTCTGAAGGAGACACAATTCAAACCAGGAACACCTATCTATTCTTTAAGATGACATCAAGATACATGAATTAGGTTAATGACTTACCTGGCCATAGGTCACTATTTTTTGCTGGTCTCTTCTGAGGAGTGGCTGTTCTTAGTTGTTTCTAGAAATAATTGCTGAAGTACAACTGTTTGTATTCTAGTTCTAAGCCACTGCTGAACTGTGATACCAGCATACTCATAATCCTCCCTCTTCCTGCTTGGTCAGTTCTCAACTAATTTCCTAGTTTTTCTTTGGAAGCTTGTGAGATATTTGCAGTCTGATTTCTCAATCCCATCCCTACTACCAAAACCAAGAGCTCTCAGGGGAGCTGAGTTCTGGTTTTCTCTCTGCCTAAACACAATGAGCCATTGAGATTCCATTACTCTTAGATAAGGGACATTGCATAAATCAGCCTCTCCCTACAGTCATAAATAGCAGGCGGAGTAAAAACCCCTCTGCTTTTGGACTTTTCCATACCTAATAGTGGATTTCCACAACTTTTCTTGTTCCCAATGTCATCTACTTCCACAAGGCCTAAGATGAGAGAAGGGGAAGAAAATAATAATAAAAGACTGATATTTGCCTTTCTTTTCTACCTGTTTTCCACAATCCCTTGGGCTGAAAGGGGTAGATGCTTCTTTTCCCTTTGTACCAAATAGACCTTATACCTTAGGACAACAAATCTTATTTCTGTATCATCATGGAAGAAGGGGTATGTCCTTTTCAGTTTGAATGGAACTCTATGATTTGAGTCTTCTAGAACTAGGCTTTGATATGGGAGCCTTAAGATGTCTTTGACTTAGGGATAACCAAAAATAATCAAATATATATTGGTTTACTGTCACAAATATATTACTAATTCTCATGCTAATAACTTGGATTACGGCATATTAATTAAGAGAACAGGAGTGAAACTACTTGGGCTCAAATCCCAGTTCTAGCACTCACTGTTTGAAATTGGGAAAAATAACTTAATCTTTACGAATCACTGTTTCCCAATCTTAAAAATAGGGACAATAACCAAAACTCATTTGAGGGTTGTTGTAACAATCAAAAAAGGTAACACAATTTTCCAACAGCACCTGACACATAGTGATTGCTTATTAAAGATTGGCCAATATTGCTAGATTTATTTTATATTGTCTGCTTTGCTATTATCCTGTACTTTTTACTTTTTTACTCCAAGAAATTATAGTTCTCTTTCTGTGACATTTTATTTAACAAGCCATTGCTTGTTATACAACAATATGTATCCTCAGTTTTAATACCTATACATTTCACACTTTGACTGCAAATTACTAATGTATCCATGGAGAGTTTGCAGTCCATTGATATGTGGTAGTGGACTGATTAACATTCAGTGATCCAGTGTTGACTAAACCATGCCCAATGATAGTCAACTTTCTTAGCTAAAGGGGACACAAGGGTAGCTTCTTAAGTGCTAAACCAATATGACATCATTTATTTATTTTTTGTTGTTTTATTGTTAAGTAGTGCTTTTCTTTGTATTCTAAATCGAATATAAAAACATTGTAGGACAATTCTCATCTTTCGTTGCTACAAATGCATCCATTTAAAATAAATATAACAGAAAACTTTACAAAATAAATCTTTTATTTCCTGTAGAAATAGAATACTTTTATGTCTGATTTTTAATTCATACTTCTATATGGAAATAACCCCGATGATTTATTGGTTTTGAGAGTAAGAACTCAACTGAAAGGGGAGGTTCTATAAGGACAAAAGTCTACCATAGCCGACTTTGTATTTAGCTCATTGCTTTTGACAACAGACTTTTGCTTTATTGGTAATATTACATGGGACTCTACTTAGCAGTCATCTTTATAGCATGATTTGAAGAATAATGGAATTTGATTCATGAGCGCTTTCCATCTACCTTTGTGCTATTAAATGCTTATTGAAATATGACTATGACTACCTGAAAATTATAGGGTCTGGAAGTTATTGAAGTGAGAATTAGTGAGATCCTGCTCTATTTAACCCAAGTTTTCCCTACTGCAGCTTAAAAGTCATTAGTTCTTATCCTGTCTTCTTGACCAATGAGAATAATTGATTTCTCTCTTCTTTTTACATTATACATTTATGTATTTTTGTCCATTAAGCTTTCCCTTTTAAAGTGATGTTTTCAAGAAATGCCATATAGGTGGTCTGTGCGTAGAAGTTCCTTGTTATACTAATATGAAGAGGTGATTAAACCAATTGGTAGAATTGGAATTAGTAAATAGATCTTTCCATCTTTAACTTTAGTATACCTATCAAATTGGGATAAAAAGCTTTTCTTAATGCTTTTCATTTACCTCCTTACTCACTAATTACCTGGGTCTGTTCTTTGTAGAATTTTTGAGCAGGATTTATCATCCAAAACTATGTTGCCTAATATCATTATTTTACAAATTGTCCAGAATAGTTAGGTTTTCTCCAGTCCTGGGTTTTCTGACATGCTAGGAACATGTTCCTCCTCATTCTTCGTATGACCATCGACATCGTACCTTTCAGGTCTTCACTGAGAACTTAAATGTTAAGTGTCAAATGTCATGACTTTAAAAAGTTCTTCTCTGACTCTTCTATTTGGAAAGAATCTGTCCTTTCTCTGTCACTGCTTTGCACTTTCTTGATTTTCTTCCAATAACTTACCATATGAATCACAATATGTTGCATTCTTACTTATTTTTTGCCTTTTCTGCTACACTGTAAGATTCATGAAGGCAAAGTTGGTGATGTGATGCTTACCACTGGGTATGTGTACCCCAGCAAGATGTCTGGCACTATGCAGGCACTTGATATAAGAGCTGAGGCTTGAACTTTAATTTCTTTCTTTTTTTTCTTTAGTTGCGTGCACACACACACACATACACACCTACCTTTGATATAAACTAATACCATTGTTTGCCGAAAATTCTTAGTCATGTAACTGCCATTAGGTTTTTACAAGGTAGTGTTGCAGCCTCAGTCCACATAGGAGTTCTTATGTTTGTGTTATGTGAAAGGGACTAACACACATTTCCAGGATCTGGAAGTGGAATGGACATTATTTTTTTCCTCTTCCAAAAGAGAAATGTAGATTGTGCAAATGGAAAATGCATGGTAAGCTAAAGAATCAGCTTGTAAAACAGTAGGTAGACATATTCATGTAGTAAGTTGAAACCAGTTATTTTGAGAACTTGGCTGTAATAAGAAACTGTGCTGAGCCATAGTTTAGTGCAACGTAGGATTACCTGTAGAGTTTTTGAAGAACACTGATGCTCTGGCTGTACTCATAGATCTGTTGGATCGGAAATTCCAGTGATGGACCATGGGTATGTATATGTTTAAAAAGTGCCACTTGTCATTCTGTTGTATATCAGAGTTAAATAGAGGATAAACTTTAGTCTTGGGGAACCAAATTTGAGTTCAGTGTTGAGTATGTTAACGTAATAAGTCAGTAACTACAGTGGCTGCAAGATTATGAATGATATTTAATTTTCTCAATTGCTATGATTCAAATGTATCCCGTAAAATACATGTGTTTGAAACGTAATCCCAATACAACAGCATTGGGAGGTGAGGCCTAATGGGAGGTGTTTAGGTCATGAGAGCTCTACCCCCATGAATGGACTATTGCTGATTATAAAAGGATTTGAGACCGCAAGTTCTATCTCTTGTTCTCCTTCTCTTGCTTGCCCTTTTGCTGTCTGCTGTGAGATGACACAGCAGGGCCAGATGCCAATATCTGTATATTGAATTTCCCAGTCTCTAGAACATGAGAAATAGTTTTTTTCTTTATAAATTACCCAATCTTTGGTATTCTGTTATTGTAACACAAAACAGATTAAGACACTCGTTAAAGATATTTTGTAGGTAATCATTAGGTCACCCTCTGTATGTTTGGTAATAGAACAGTACTGAAGACAGTTCAGAAAGCTTTCTACAAAATCCGGTATCCCTTCTTGATAAAAATCCTTAAACATCTAGGAATAGAAGGAACATACCTCAGATAGGAAGCGCCATCTACAATAAACCCATTTAGCCAACATATTGCTAAATAGACAGAAATTGGAAGCATTTCCCCCTAAAACTGGAACAAGACAAGGATGCCCACTCTCACCCCTCCTGTTCAACATAGTGTTGGAAGTTCTAGCTAGAGAAATCAGACAAGAGAAGGAAATCAGGGGTATCCAAATAGGAAAAGAGAAAGTTAAGTTATCCCTCTTTGCTGATGATATGATCCTATACCTTGAAAATACAAGAGAATCTGTCAAGAACCTCATTGCACTGATAAGGGACTTTGGCAAAGTCTCAGAGTATAAAATAAACATGCAAAAGGCAGTCACATTCTTATATTCCAACAACAAACAGGCAGAGAAACAAATAAAAGCACAATCCTATTAACAATAGCTACCAAAAAAAAAAGAAAGAAAGAAAGAAAGAAAGAAAGAAAGAAAGAAAGAAAAAGTAATACCTCAGCATCTTCCTAACCAGAGAAGTGGAAGATCATTGCAACAAAAACTACAAGACACTGTTCAAAGAAGACAAAAACAAATGGAAAAATATTGCATGCTCATGGAAAGGAAGAATCAAACATTAAGATGTCCATCCTACCAAAGACAATCTGCAGATTCAATGCAATACCCATTAAATTACCAACATCATTCTTCTCAGACCTGGAAGTGACAATACAGAAATTCATATGGAAATATAAATGACCACAAATAGCCAAAAAAAATCCTCAGAAAAAAAACAAAGCAGGAGTTATGACACTTCTAGACTTCAAACTTTATTATAAGGTTACAATAATCAAAACAGCCTCTTACAAGACCAGGCATATAGACCAATGGAACAGGATAGAGATTCCAGAATCAAAACCTCAGTGTCTCAACCAAATAATCTTCAACAAAACCTCCACCACACCAACAACCACTGGGGAGAGGAGAACCTATTCAGTAAATGGTGCTGAGAAAAGTAGCTGACTATATACAGAAAAATGAAACAGGGCCCCACCTATCAAAAATACACAAAAATCAATGAAATGGATCAAAGATCTAAACATAAAACCTCAAACTATAAGAACTTTAGAAAATACAGGAGACCTCCTTACAGAAATTGGAATAGGCAACTAATTCCTGATTAAAACCCTAAAAGCCCATGCCATAAGAGATAAGATAGACAAGTGGGACCTCATCAAACTGAAAAACTTCTGCAAAGCAAAAGAAATCAAGAGAGCTGGGAGACAGCCTACAGAATAGGAAAAAAATATTTGCCAACTGTCTATCTCACAAAGGCCTAATATCCAGGACCTATAAAGAACTCAAATGTGCCAAAAGGAAAAAAAAAAAATAGCCCTATTAAAAAGTGGGCAAAAGATATAAACAGACACTTTTCAAAAGAGGACATAGGAGCAGTCATCAGATACTTGAAAAAATGTTCTGCCTCATTAATCATTAAATAAATGCAAATCAAAACCACACTGAGATACCACCTAACTCCAGTCAAGATGAATAACTCAAAAAACTACAGATGCTGGAGAGGATGCAGAGAAAAGGGAGTGCTTCTGCCCTGTTGGTGGGAGTGTAAACTAGTGCAACCTCTGTGGGAAACAGTATGGCAGTTTCTTTTTCTTTTTTTTATATTTTTATTTTAAAGATGTGAGGTACAATTCAGGGTTAGGTATACAAACACTGATAATGCAGGTACCCTTGTTGATGAGGTGTGCCCCTCCTTCCCCTAGCAGTTTCCCTCAACTGCCAATCCCACCCCTCCTCCCCAGGCAGTTTCCCACTACTTCCAATCCCTTTCTTATAGTATTATGTTAATTGGTCAAGGTCCGCTTATAAGTGAGAACATATGGTACGCTGTTCTTTGTTTATGTGATAGATCACTGAGTATGATCAACTCTAAATCCATCCAAACTGCTGCAAAATTCATATGTTTGTCCTTCTTTGTGGCTGTATAATATTCCATTGTGTATATGTACCATATTTTTTTATCCAGTCCAGCTTCGGTTGGCAGCATGTTCCATGTTTTTGCTATTATTAATAGAGCGGCAACAAACATACCTGTGCAGGTATCTTTTTTGTTGTGTGGCAATTTCTGAAAGATCTAAATATTGACTTTCCATATCACCAAGCAATCTCCCTTCTTGGAATATATCCAGAGTAGCTCAGATCATTCTACAAAAAAGATACTTGCACATGCAAGTTTATTGCAGCACTATTCTCAATAGCAAAAACATGAAACCAATTGTGCTGACCATCAAAAGTGGACTGGATAAGAAAAAATGTGGTACCTATACATGATGGAATATTACACAGCCATAAATGAGGACAAAATTATGGACTTTATGGCAACTTGGATGGAGTCTATAATAGTGATCTGTCACAGAAATGAACTGAGTACCACATGTTATCACTCATAAGTGTACCCTGAACATTTATCATAACACTACAGGAAAGAGATTGGCAGTAGTGGATCACTGTCAGGGGGAGGGGGGCATGTAACCTTAATCAGGCTACCTGATCACAAACCAGAAGTGAGGATCAGTGAGAGGCCCAAACATTACCTGTACGATGATCACTTATATACCTAACCCTGAATTGTACCCCACATCTTTAAAATAAAAGAAAAGAAAAAAAGAAAATGATTCTGACTTATTTTAAACATGGTCCATCTACATGGTAATTCTGTGGGAGCAATTACTTTTCTTGGAAATATGCCAGTTGTGCCTTCATATAGATTTATCACCTCCCTCTGCCCACTCACCATATGGATTTCTTCTCCTGTTTTAAGTCAGGGTTCAAGGCTTGTCTCCTTCAGCAAACTTTCCAAATGACTCCATTTACCCTTCTTAAGCACACTGTTTGTCAAATTATTCCCGATTTACTTTGTAAATTACAGTGTCTTATTATATACATATATACATATACATAATACTGCATATTAGTCACAGTGTCTACCTTTAATAGCAGTTCAGCAGCCTTGTAATATGGACTGTAAGGGCTCAAGGACATATGGACCCAACTGATGAATGTCCAGTAACTATTTGTTGGCTATATGAGTGGCCAAGGTCTGCTCATTCTAGGCAAGATTTTCACAAGGGCAAGTTTAGAAAAGAGGGTAGGGGTGGGGGGAGATTTGTTGGCAGTTTGTTTCTGTGAAATAAAAATGAAATAGAATTTTCTTTTTTCTTGTGGCTGATTTCCTTTCACAGGTTTCTTTACCAACTGGCTAGTGGCCAACTTTGTCAGAGCTGAAACAACAGACAGCTAGAAAAGAGGTTCTCAGTTGATAAATATTTGATTTACAAGGTATTGAGAGGTTTAAAGAAATGGAAGGAAGTTTGCCTAATGGGAGTTGTGCTTAATATAGTGAGGAAGATCACCAATCACCAGGTTTGTTTTTCTTTGCAATGGCCAGTGGGTACCTAACTTTATCAGCCTTGTTGCACTACAGATTGTGCTGGACTGAGCTGACAACTAAGCAAAACTGAGGAGGACTGGGATGCTCTCAGTTCCACAACAGAAATACAGCTGAAGGGAATATTCTTAGATTTTCTTTTCTTCTTTTCTATAACCTGTGATAAATATTGTATGTCTCAGCAGCATAGGGGAAAAAAGGATTGATCCTTTCTCAGTGATATAGACATGTGGCTGTATATGTTATATGCAGAATGAATGATTGAGAGAGAGAGTGGGGAGGGGCAAGAGAGAAATGCAAGCCACTATGTATAGAATTGCCAATAGCAATCTATCAAAGGAATGTCAAGAATGCTGGAATAGATGGTGAATTTTATCTCTAATTTAATCATTCGCTGTTTTTCTGTTATCAAAGTTTTGCTTCTTTTAAAATTTTGCTTCTCCTTCTCCCCCACAAAGTTTCAAAGAAGTAGTCATGATTAGGAGAAGAAAAATTAACTGATCAAATCAGATGCTTCAGAAAATAATACACTGCCATTTATATGTATGCTGTGAATCATATGTTACAAAGATAATACTACTGATCTAGGCCCACAGTTTTGACAATACTTTAAATTGTCCCCTCGACCGGGCTCGGTGGCTCAACCCGTAATCCCAGCACTTTGGGAGGCTGAGGCAAGTGAATTGCCTGAACCCGCGTGTTCGAGACCCGCCCAGGCAAATTGGTGAGACCTTATCACTACAATAAATAAAAAATTAGCTGGGCGTGGTAGTGTGCGCCTGTAGTTCCAGTTACTTGGAAGGCTGAGGCGGAAGGATCTCCGGAGTCCAACTGGTCGAGGCTGTGGTGGCCGGGAGCGTGCCACTGCATTCCAGTCTGGGCGACAGAGTGAGACTCCAACTCAAAAAAAAAAAAAAAAAAAAAAAAAAAAATTTCTCCTCCTATGCCATAGGAATAGTGCATACCATTTATTTTCAATGGGTCAATATTGTCGCTAAGGAAGTAAAACTTGATTCTTGGGGATGGGGCAAAAATTATTAGCTATCATTATGGTTTATAGCCCTCGCGTGGGCCATAATACATGCATAGATATAGATTACCTCTCTTTTATTTCAGTCTCTCTTTGTAGCAGGTAGTTTTAACTATTGAAATTTTTCATTGCTGAATGTCTTATTTTGGAGGATATTTAACCAGGTAATTTTACAAGGACTTTACTGTGTTGGAGATGTGGTTTAAAACTAAAAGTTGAATGAAAAAAGAGTCTGTGTACGCTTGCAGGTGTAAGTCTGAATTCTTCATAGGTTATTGACCTGAACTCTTAGAGCAGGAGTGTTGGTGGAAGAAATTTATTGCAATTTTGGAGACATATTCTATCCTCCGATTATGAATACTTTATAACTACTGAAAGATAGTGGGTAATATATTTGGGTCTGTTTATCCAAATAGTGAATTGGGTTTATGCATTTTCATAAGGACATTTATGATTTATTTCTCCCCACATCTCTATAGTATGGACATTATCCAGTACATCATAATGAAGACTCTTGTTTTATTCACTGTTGTTATATGTATTTATCCTATCTTGTTTTGTTCACTGTTGTTATATATATTTATCTTATCTTCCCGTCTAAATTGTATACTCTGAAAGAGAAGAGACCATATAGAAGCATACAGCATTAGAGTAAAAGGAAGGAAACTTATTTTACAAAACCAGAGTTCATTTAATTGTTCATTCATTTAAATATTTATTGCACATTTATCATATGGCAGGCTGTCTTAGTTTGTTTTCTGCTGGTGTAACAGAATACCTAAGACCAAGTAATTTATAAAGAAAATAAATTTATTTGGCTCACGGTTCTGGAGACTGGTATGTCTAAGGTTCAGAGGCCGCATCTGGTGAGGGCATTCTTGCTACATCATCCTATGAGGGATGGCGGAAAGGCAATACAGCAAGAGGAAGGGGGCCAAACTCAACCTTTTATCAAGAGGATGACTACTACTGAGTCACTACTGAGTGAGACTAGCCTGCCTCCTCAATGATGGCATTAATCCATTCGTGAACGCTTTATCCTCACGACCCAATTTCCTCTTCAAAATCCCACCTCTCAACACTGAGATGACTAGCCTGCCTCCCCAGTGATGGCATTAATCCATTCATGAATGCTTTACCCTCATGACCCAACACTCCTCAACACTGTTGTACTGAAAATTAGGTTTCCAACACATGAAATTTGGGGAACACATTCAAGGTACAGCATAGGAACTTAGTGCTGGAACTTAGGAAGGTGCAAATATAAATAAGTCATCCATTTATCATGCTTTTAGAAAGCTTCAAGTTCAGAAATGGGAGTAACATATTTTTGCATGCCTTACAATTGCCTTAAATTTTCTTTTTCTAATGGCTGTGTATAATATGAAGAGACCATGATTTATTTAATTATTCTTGTATTGTTGTTCTTTTAATTCCTTATTATAAACAATACCAAGGAACATCCTTACCTGCAAAATATAATTAATACATTGTTGTTTCTAGCATATATTTCTAGAATTGGAATTACTAGGCTCATAAGTATGGATTCTTTAGAATATCTTGACCTTATTCTACCTTTATATTGCTCTCCAGAAAATTATCACCAATTTGTGTACCTGGAGCAATGTATGAATGTGACTACCTCACTGTACCCTCACTGGCATTGAGTATTGTGAAAGCATAGTTAGTTTGATATAAAGGAGGGATAAAATGCTATTTAAAATAAAAAAAAAATTCCTTAATTTCTGCCTTTTAAAGAAGGAATCATAATTCAAAATAATAAGACAACAGATACTCAAACTGTTTATTTTCAGAGAAACTTGTAGAGTTGATAAAAGAGCAAGGCAAGAAGTTTCCAAGTTCCTGTCAGTTCAGTTTTTTTATGCTGAAGGTGGGTCACAGAATAGAAATTTATTATTTAGGGAAAAGTATCAGTGACTCAGGATGCCTTGAGCCAAATAGGGAGTAGAAAGCTGCAAGATAAAATGAGAGAACTTGAGTGTTTGATGTGGATAGGAGAAGGGGGAGTGGTAGTGCAGGCAAGCCTGAGGAGAGGGATTCTAAAAACAGAGGGGGCTAGCAGTTTCTAAAGGAAGTAGGGCTTAGCAAAATAGTGATTCACAAACTCTTTGTCACCACAACACTTTTGTAAGTCTGTTCTTTATATGAAAATTAAGAAAGAGGTATGTTCCGTGTCTGTGGCACAAGTGATTCTGAAGAACTGCAAAGGCATTAGGAAGGATCTAGACTTTTTTCTGTGAAGACTAAGTTGGATAATAGTTCGCTGATAATTAAACTTGGACTTTTTGGCTAGTCATGAGGCAGAACATTTTTTCATGCGCTTAAAAATTTTCTTCTTCTTGTTCATTTTTTTCTTCTGTGAATTGTCTGCTTAGATTCTTTGCCACTGGCATTCACAACTTACGTGAAAATGTTGTACCTAGGCCATAGGAGAATAGGATAAAGCATATTTATCTCATGTCAAGACCAAAGTAGGCTTTATAATGGTGAATAATAATCAATCACTAACATTACTCTCAATGGTCTTTCTAGAGAACAAGAGATAAGGAATACTTGTAACTTTGTGGGTCTCTGACAACTACTTGTTGAATTTGTGAGGACTACTTTGAGTCTGCTAAGTGCCTCTTGCTAGTAGTAGAAGGCAAGTAATATCTCACTTCTATTCCAATATTAACAAGAATTCTTTTTCTACCAACTTACACCAGAAACATTATCTCTTAGTTTCAAATTGGCCATGACTGTTCAGAGATAAAATGAACATTTTCTCAGCAGGCTGAGCTGTAACATACATTTTTCTAGTGGAGGAAGATCCTGGAAGTACCTTAAGATCATGCCTGGGACCGTGTCTAATGACATACTAAAGTTTGGACAGCCTGCTCTATGCCTATGAACACCAGATTTTAAGGCTAAATGCCAGCCTGTCTAGTCACTCTTCTCTTTCCATGCTAATGAGATGTTCAGTTTTCAGCAAAGTATACTTCACAAAAGAAGAAATCCAAAGGTGACTTTGTTTTGCTTTCTATTTGAACACTATCGGTATATCCATGAAAAAAAGTCAATCTCAAAAGGGCTTATCATCATAATAGCAATATTTTAAAAGTGATAAACTTCAAAAATGGAATGAACTTTTGTTTGTTTTCCTGCTGGGACAGATAGTGTCCCACAGGATCTTCCTTTGGGAATCCTTGTCAGAGGATGAAAAGAACAAGGTTTATGTAGGTAGTGCCAGATTCTATTCCCTTCAAAAAAAAAAAAAACAGACAACAACAAAAAAGTTAGCTCTTCTAGTAGATTGCCATGTGGATATAGTAAAATTTCAGTTGGCCTGCTTCATTGATCTGTGCAAAAAGGTAATAGAATTATTTTAAAAGATTATTTAATCAACATATTTCATTAAGATTCTGCCTAAAAGAGAAGAGGCTGAAGGAGGAAAATATTGAGATCCAAGTCCTTTTGGACCCAGATAAATTGATTATGACGCTAATCAAACCCCCAAGCTGGAGAACAGGAAACCGGGGGACAAGTTTATTAGGTTTACGTAGATAAACTTAGGTTCTGAAATTGTAGTGGCATTGCTCATAGCTATAACTTATTCTAAGGAGCAGGGTAGGGCTGGACAACCTAATTCAAATTATCTTGCAGTCTCCAGGGAAATCCTGATTTTGTACTCCCTGGGATTGTGAGACCTGAACAAATCTTACCTTTACTAGATGGGGGCAGAATTAAAAGTGCCAATTGTGTCTGAAAACAATATAGACTTCCTGTACTAACTTAGCCCTAAAGAAACTGAGAGCCAGATTCAGAGCTTATGGGTAGCCCTGACACAGACCAGGCTATGGGAATGATGTGGGGGTTTTGTCTCCTCGCAGTTCATCTGCAGATTGTGGTCTGGAGTTTTCTTCATAAGGGTATTTTAGCTCTATCTTATTTATATTAGTTAGGCTGTTTGATTTATAAATGACAAGAAACTCAACTCAGACTGACTTAGGCGGGAAAAAAAAGTGTTTGCTGGCTTGAGAGACTGCAAAATGTCAAGTGAGAACAAACTTTATGCGTATCTTAAACTAGGGGACAAAATGATGTAGCCAGGACCAATTCTCTTTTCATCTGCTTATTCTGTTTCCTTTCATTGGCTTCATTCATAGTTCTGTTTAGAGGCAGGTGGGCAGCTTGTAGCTCCAGCCCAGCATCCACCAAGAGTCATGCCTTATGGGAAAATAGAACTCCACTCACTAAATAATTTAGACACAAGTATTAGGACTAACTCTCATTATCCCGGACAGGGTCCTGAGCTGCGCCCCCAAAATCACTGTGGCCAGGAGGATAAAATTTTATTTGTGTGTAACTCTGAGTGACACGCTCAATCCTGGAGTTGGGGTGGTGTCTACCCCCAGAATTCCATATTAGGAGAGTAGAGCGCTGCAGTTGAGCAAAGGAAATGGGGGAAGAACTGATACCACAGGGGCAGCAGATGGTGCATGGACAAAAGACCACAAAAGTTCAGTCCACAATTCTGCAGCCTTACTAAAGAGATTAGGAAGCCCAGCTCCTTCTGAAGACTAAAGACGTAGATCCGATTGGAGTAGAAATTAGCAGACAGATTTCCCTGGAAGACCCAGTGCCCCATGCCTCATGAAAGTAATTGGAGGACAATCACATTTTCTTGCCAGCCCCTTGGGAAATAGAAAGTTTACCTTTGGGAAACGGACTGCTGACCTAAAAAGAAATACATGTGTGAAAGTCTATCACTTCTTGGAACACAACTTTATTTTTGCTTTGTAGCCAGCATAAAATTTGACAGACTGGTGTCAGCTTATTGGGATGCTGTTCACTGGAGAGAATTATCAAGGTTTTAGCATCACAGTTGGATGTAAGATAAATGTGATACTCCCATTAAGATGTTTTCAGACACAAGGAATACCATTCATTTAGCACTACTACCAGTTAAACAGTTGGAGTTTCTGAAGGCCTATTATGTGTCCTTTCATGACACTTTTCTCAGAGTAATTGGATGGAGCAGAATTGTTCACCAACCTGAAGTTTCTGTGAGAGGAAAATGAACTTTTATTTTGTTTAAGCCATTATATGTGTGGGTACTTTTGTTATAGTAGCTTATATTTACCATAACAAAATACCACACACTGAGTGACCTAAATGACAGACTAATCTGATAGGATTGGTGTCCTTATAAGAACAGCAAGGAATACCAGAGATCTTTCTCTTTCCCTCCATGGACACAGAGGAGAGGTCATCTGCAAGCCAGAAAAAGAGGCCTCGCCAGAAATCAACCTGACAGTATCTTGATCTTGAACTTCTGACCTCCAGATCTTTGGGAAAATAAATTTCTGCTGTTTAAGCAATCCCGTTCTCTTAAAAGATCTGTCCCAGTAGTGGTTCATACTCCATTGTCAAGAACCTTGTTACATGAGTTGGGGGAGTCTGGGAAATGTAGTATAGCTGGCTAGTCAGGTACCAGGCTCCAAATCTATTACTCTGGAAGAAAGGGAAGAACACATTATAGTGGACAGTTATTTATTGCTTCCACAGTCTGCCCTTTGGCCACCAAACATTTGTGCACCTTTCTTCTCATATAGAAAATACACACCCTCACTCCTGAAGAAAGACTAACTGAAGTCCCCACAAGTTTTTGAATCTAGAGTAGAGCACAGAATCTCTGTGTTGAGCGATCTTCTCCATAAGATCTGAATGTACTCCTGGGATCTGAAAACTAAAATACAAGTTGTTTGCACTCTCACAATGAAACAAACACAGCCTACAGAAAAACCAAATTAAAAACTCCCATTTGGAAACAAACAAACAAATAAAAATAGTCCTGGTTCATGTACTGACGAATCCTGCTGGGTAGGAATTGCTTAAATGTTCTCGTTTGACAGTCAAGTTACTTGACTAGACCCTGGTTTTGTTTTTTTGGGGAAATTTCCTGTCTGTTTTCCTTCGGTAAAATATCCAAAGTGCCTTCCTTAGGGACTGTACCACTTTTGAAGTCTGCTTCCTGCTTGTGCAGCTTCGGTGATCCCAGACCACAAATTGCAGATGGCCTATGGGGAAACAAAACCCCTCCATCATTCCCATAGCCCCAGTTGTGTCATGTCTATCCATGAACTCTGAATCTGGCTCTCAGTTTCTTTGGACTAAGTTGGTAGTCTATGTTATTGTTTTCAGGTGCAGTTGGTATTTTCAAAGCTCAAATTGTCTCAGGTTTTCTGCAGAGTAGACTTTAGTTTCTTTGGAAGTACACTTCTCTGTTATCTCAAGAAACAGAATAGATTTCTCCTATATTTGTTCCCTATCACATTTGGCTTAACCAGATACAAGGCTTCCCCCCCCACTTGTTCTATGCCTTTGCTGCCATGCTACCAATTTTCCTTACCTTCCACCCCATGCTGCTGTATAGTTCTCTGAAACAATAAGCTTAAATGGGAGGCAAGACAAGAATCTTTATGTTTGGGTTTTGTGACCAGATGGCTTTTTCAGTCTTCCAACCCTTAATCTCCTGGCTTTTTCTATTCTTTCATCTCTGCTTGCAAACAGCCTAGTTCTTACCTGAGCACATCACTTCTTTGTTATAACTTGCAAACAATAAGGAGTAGTCTTGCTAGATATTTCTCCTAGACACACTATTTCAGTAGGCATGTGATCTACTTTCCAAATTTTTGAGGCAACAATTTACAAAATGCTTTGCTAGTGTTTATCCAAGTATTCTGGCTTTCCCATCTCCAATAGGTTTCTTTTCTATTGACCTACTGCTGGACCAATATCACATATTTTAGATATCATTATTATGGCAGCACCCCATATAAGGTAGTTCTTTCTGTATTAGATTAAAGATAGCAGCTATAACAAAGAGACTACAAATGACAACAGTTAAAACAAGATAGAAGGGTTTTTCTTACTTATGTAATATCTGAATTTCAGGTTGATAGGTAGCTCTCTTCCATATAAATAACAAGGGACTCAGATCCTTTCCATATCATTTTTTTTAACCACTCCATAGGGCATTGTTTTCATCTGCAGGATTGAAACTATATCTCAGGTATATCCATGGTATAAAAAGGAGATTATGAAGGAGGCATGCCTAGAAGACATATTTACCTTCTGCTCACATTTGAATGGTGAAAACAAAGCCTCATCTAACTGAAAGGGAATCTGGGAGATGTAGTGTAGATGAGCAGCCTTGTACCAAGCTTCATTTGTATCATTATGAAAGAAGCAAAAATGAATTCTAGTAGAGAACTAGGAGCCTCTGTTATAGGGAGATAGGCAAGAAGTAGGAACCCTAGTTAAGAAACTACTCCGATAATCAGAGATGATGATATCTTTGTAGAGTAGCAGTGGCAAAAGTATTGAGAAGGATTGGATTTTAGATATATTTTGAAAGAATCTGGTAGAATTTCCTATTGAATTAAATATGAATATGAGAAAAGGAGATGGCTCTAAGATTTTTGGCTTGTGCAACTGAGTAGTGCTATAATCTGAGAAAAGGAAAACTTTAGGAAGAGCAGGATTGCCGTGCAAAAAATCAAAAGTTAGAGTTTGAACTGATTAGACATCCAAATAAATAGATCATATGGGGATATATGAATTTGGAGTTCAGGAATATAATTGGAGATATACATTTCTGGGGCTATCAGTGTGTAGATGGTATTTAAAACCACACACCAGGATGATATCACCTAGAAAATGAGTGAAGTTAAAAAAGGAAGAGGTCTAAGACTAGAGTCTTAGTGCACTCCAGTGTTTAGAGGTCAAAAGATCAGGAAAAAAAACCAAAACCAAAAACTAAAAACTGATAGGGATGACCAGGAAAGTAGGGAAAGAAATAAGAGATAAAGTTTCTCTAAATACAAGAGAAGAAAAAGGATAAAGGAGAAAGTGGCAGACTAAATCAAATGCTGCTATTTCAATGATGTTGAAGCAATCTACCAGCAAGGAGGAGTCCACTGGTGGCGTTGACAGGGTTGCAACATTGGATGGAGTGAGTTGAAGAGAGAATGAAAGAAGAGGAAGTAAAGATCAAACATGGACAAGTTTTAAAGTTTGAATATGAGGGAACGTTTTGGAATGAAGTTATAACTTGAGGGAAACTGTGGGAACATGAGAGGGTTCTTTTATTATGAGAGATACTAAAATAGGTTTTATATTGATAGAAATGACCCAGTAGACAAAAAAAAATCATAATCATTAAGAGGAAGAAGTAATATTGTTGTATAGGCCCTAAGAGATGAGATCTAGTGTTCAAGTGTAGATCTTGATCTTAAACAGGAAGGTGCTTCATCCATTGTCTTCAGGGAAGGGAGCTAATGGGCACACTTGCAAATAAGTTGATTGACATGAGAGTAGAAGTATTTGAACATTCTTTTCTGATGATTTATACTTTATCAACCATATAAGAAGCAGGGTTGCCAGCTGAGAGGGGGATTAGAGGTTTGAGAGAGACTGGAAGATGTGAAATTGTGGTCTACAAGAAGCAGGAAGTGAATGTAGTCAGCAAATGTGGGATTGTTGCTTGGTATCCCTGACTATGGATATAAAGTGAGACCGTCAGAAGAATTGAATGCTTTTCTCCAGCCTGGTTTAGCTATGAGGTGGTAGGTGCAACGTAGACAAGAGTTGGTTTACCCAGTACAGGGATTTAGCAGGTGAGTCAGTCAGGGTCCAATCAGAAGACAGGAACAACATCACTAACCAGACCAGAGAACATCTAATATACACAACAATACCTAGGTAAAAGATAGTTAATTACTAAAAGGGGTGAAAGAGAACTCTAAAGTGCACAGAGGTAGCAACTTAAAAGAGTGACCACATGTCTACATGCCTACGCGCCGATCACAACACCAAAAGAAATTTTTCTCTTCCAGTTTTGTGGTCTCCCTCCAGCACTCTCTGTGGGCAGAACTTATCCTGGAGAAATGTCTGCAGAATCCAGCTCTGGTATCATTAAGCAGGGCAAAAGAGGGTGAGTTTGAAAGGCAATACCTTGATAACTGGCATAACCAGGTGAGCACAAGGTAGACAGAGCAGGCAAGAAAAGTGAGGCTGTATGCCAGAGACTGATTATAATAACCATGGAATCTTATCCGGATAAGGAGAGAAGAAAGGAAAGGGGGACGAGAGACAGTAGAAAGCAGTAGGATTCCTGGAATAGACGACCATATCCGTGTCACGAGAGCAGGTAAAGTAATGGCTATATAGGAATATGAATATAAATATATGACTATGAATATATATATTTGTTTTTAAAAACCTTTTTATTTTAAAGATGTGGGGTACAGTTCAGGGTTAGGTATACAAATGCTCATTATGCAGGTACCCTTGTGGATGAGGTGTGCTCCCCGTCCCGGCAGTTCCCCACTACTGACAATCCCACCACCACCATATATAGGATATTTGAGTATCACTCTGTAGAGGGGTGCAGGGTATGACTTGCCAAATATTTGTCAGTGCTCCGGAATGTACAAAAGCCAGTGGGACCCAAGAAAAACTGGAGAAGAGTTCTAAGGCATGAGCAAATCTGCTCTTGTGGTGTCAGTTTTCAAAATCATCATAAAGATCCATTAGATGGATTCTGTTCAAGAAAGTAAACGAATGAACTAATTCCTACGTAGGCATGTTCATTGACTGTAAGGACCATGGAGAAGGCAAATTTTTACCTAAGCTATTATTATTCAACATTGAAAATTTAGGCATCATTCAATGTTTTTACACTTTATTTCCTAAGCTAAGAAAGAAAACTAAGAGAATTCAGTTCCAGTAATTTGTATAATGAAACAATGAATCTATTAAGTATATTTTCCTGACTACATAAAGATTCTCATATTTCCCTTCTCCTTCATTGCCTTCCACCCTCTTGAGAATCATTGACCTAAACATGTAAATGTCTAATAAGAGAATCTCAGGTATTGGCAAAAGGCCACACAGGAAGAAATCTCAGGCGTGAAGCATTTTACCCCACTAAAATCGTTCTAGTTCCTGACAGCCAAGTCTGCCTGCCAGTAATTATAGCCTGTCAGAGTTCACAGGCACTTGCATTTCACAAGGATGTGTGAATTGCACGTCTTACATTTCATAGTAGGGGCCCACCCTACGGCAATATTTTTACAAAATGACAGCTTTCAGGGAGGTATAGGATCTTATTTAAGTAAAAAAATAATTGTAAAGTTATGCTTCACTATAGGACCACAAAAGAGACTGTAATTAATGAATTTGCACAGGCAGGAATACTGCTAAAGGCATTAGCTTCAGTCTTATTTAGAGCTATTTGTTTACTAGTCATTAGAAGACCCCCAATCTCAGTTGGGGTGACAGGTAGTGTAGTCTTAATTCCTTTATTTGCTTTTTTTTCCTTCCTTAAACTAACTTTTAAAATTGTGGTAAGACATACATAACATAAAAATTACTATTTTAACCTATTCATCTAGATGTCTCAAGGGTAAGCTGCCTCTTTTTAATCTACCTATGCAATATAAAATTAAGAGCCAATTACATCATCATCAAATAGAGGAGGGCTTTTAAAAGATAACTGGAGAGTGATATACATGGTTTCCTAATCACTACACCTAATTGCAAAGAGGAGTAAAGAATTTTTCATGAGTATCTGAACTATAATTACATACACATAATCAACTATGAACTTCCCATTATTTTAGCAGGGTGTTCTCTGAGGCAACCAAACTTTTCCCAGGAGGAAATAGATTAGTGTTAATCAAGTGAGTATGAAAAAAAGGGCAAATAACAGAGTAGGACATAAGACAGATAAGACTTTAGGAAAGTAACTGCAGGAATTCAAGTCAAGAAGAGGTAGGACAATTTTGGGGTCTAAATGGAGAAGAATGAAATAAAAGAAAAATCTAAATAAACCTGACATTGGAAGAATAGGTGGAGATGAGAACTAAAAAGGTGATGCAGGGGCCATGTATATAACCTGTTGGGGAAGTCTAATCAGAACAATCAACTTCCAGCCTGGACTTCATTAGAGAATTCTTCATTTAACAGGGATATATTCAGCTTCAAATTTTTTTCCTCATATAGTAAACATATTAGCTGAGCCACTGGAAGAGTAAGATACACTCAGAGTATGTTTCCTCACTGTTGTAGTAGTAAAGATACTATTAATAGAAGGAAGGTTTTGTATTAGGGTGAATGTGGAGAGTGGAAAAGTGTTCTTGCCCTTCTAAGTTCAGGGAATTCATTTGTTCATTCTCTCATCTATTCTTTACACAAACATTTATTTGGCATTTTCTGGGTTCCAGGCAAAAACACTTTTTCACAGTTATGAACAAGACCAACAAGTGTGTTCCACTAGGTATGTTTCTTACTATTTAGCTAAAGAGAAAGACAAACACACAAGCAAAGAAGAAAATATCAGGTAATAACATCAGGTATGAAAAATTTATATCAGAATGGTGAGAAGAGTATAGAGGGTCTTACGTGGAATGAATTATTAGTCACTTTTAATCTTTCCTCCCTCCCTCTCTCCTGCCATTTTTTTCTTCCTCCTTTGCTTCCTTTATACATTTTCTGGAGCCCATATTAGGTCCCAGGCATAACTAGTTCATATTTTTATACTCCCTAAATCTTACCCAAGAGAAAAAGGATATTGTTTTGCACATAATAAACCTTCAGTAAATTGTTGAAAAAATTCAGTTGTTCACAAACTTAGACTATGTGAAACGAAGAACATAAGATATCAAAAGAGAGGAAAGAAAAAAAACATAATTAACACAGAAACAGGTTAAAATTAGATGACAGTGAGCCTTATTGGCACAAATAATGACTACATCAATATGGCATTTGAAATAGCAGGACGCCATCATTTATCTCACTTTTGTGTCTCATCTGTCTTATGAATTTGGAGAAAGCAAGGCATTTTGCCAAATTTAGAAGCAATTCAAATTTTATGTATTAAGACTTTCAACTGAAACTTGTACATGTCTGTATTTGAGCTCTGATTGCTGGCAAGATAAAATTTCCCAGTTAAAAGGAAATCAGTTCTTAAGATTGAGAGAGAGAAAAAGAGCGATAGAGAGAGAAACAGAGAAAGAAAGAATCAATGTGCAGAGTTAATTGTAAAGAATCAGAAACAGATGAACTGATGTCTTAAGAGGTGGAACGGAAAACAGAGGGAAAGCAGTGAGTGGCAGAATGCAATTTGGGGTCGTTGCTTTTGATCTCAGAGCCTTACTATGTTGGGTAACTAACAAGCTTAGGCTGATTTTCCCTGGTAAAGAAGCTTTGGATGACATAAGCCAAACATTTTTCCTCTTAATTCTCCTGGTAATAGCAATTTATCTTTTTCAAGCCGTGGTGGAAATGGAGGAATGCACACGAATGCAGATGCTGGACCTCTCTGCCCACCTCATATGTAAATGTTATAATAGGATTTACCTGACTTAGCAGTACAGTACGGTGAAGGCTTCCAGAATTCATTTTGATTCCTACCCCGCTCACAAAGGCTATATAGGTTTGTAGAAAAGATCAGCATTAAGGAGAAAAGAACTACAGCCACACTAACACTTTTGGGAAGTGTGGGTTTGCCACAAAATACAAGCCAATCTAAAATCCTAGAAAGAAACTGTGGGTGTCTTAGGGCAGTAGTGACCTATCTACAATTGACTTAGGCAGATGTTGCAGCTGGTATTATCTTGCATTTCAACATTCATGAATAAATTCCCTCAACCTAAGGCATATAAACACACATTCATGAAAGAACTCACACGACTCTCTTTATTTTTAGGAGATTACATAAAATATTTATGTCCCTCTGTCCTCCTAGCCAATTACTTTCCCCAGGAAAAAAAATAATATGTATGAAATGTGATTAAAAATTTACCTCGTAACAAATAACTTACAATTAACTCATTCATCTCCACCTTTCTTCGTTCTCAGTTACAGTTGGGATGCACTGTAAAATAACAATCACTTTTGAACCTTTCAAACTGGAAATACACCATATCAATGGTGGCAGGCAAGTCAAAACACAATGTAGATTTCGTATCAATCAGAATGTCAAATGATCTCATTAGTGTTTCGGGTCTATATGTGGGTGCATTTCAACTACTCTGCTTTTCCTGCATGAAAGTTTAGCAAAGATTAAGTCATTTACCAGCGACAGTTGGTTAAGGCAGCTGAGTGGAGACTTTGATGAAATGTGTCAGTCATTTTCCAGAGACTCTGCCTTAGACAGTAAGCTATCGGAAGTAACCGCTGTCACGGAGCTGCTGCCAATGTGGTTGGAGCTCTTTTTGACAGACATTCTTTCTCTAAATATTTTCATTAACTTGTTTGTGAGCCTTTTCCCCTTTATGACCTTATTTACCATGAAAATGAACTTTCTGAACATCATAGCTTGGAATTGTTATTAATTTTTTTTGAAAAAAATGCAGGAGTAATGAATTAAAAGATGGACTTTAGAATTTGTATAAAGAAATAGTAGTATATAATTAAATAATGAATGTCACATAGTATCCTATTTTTTAAATAACATTTTGTTCCAAGTTTTACTTAAAATTACCTACTCCTATTTAGCTTAATTTGGAGAGTCAGATATTGTTTCTGTTCTTGTCCCTCTCATAAGCCTGAAGCAAATCCAAATATCTGGTGGTGCTGGTACACAGCATAAACTCTAAACATCTGCTTGTGGCATATTTATTTAAAGTGGAACAATCTCGGCCTTCCAAGGGTCTCAGTAACAGATCACTCCAGGAACTATTTCAACTATTTCAGATACTGAACTTTCAAAATACTACTACTGAAAAAGTGATAGTGATCAGATTCTAACAGAATTTGGAGCATCTGAGCATGTGTATGCAAATATCACATAAAACAATAAGCAAATTTAACACATAAGAAAATGAATTTGGGCTGGGTGTGGTGGGTCCCAGCACTTTGGGAGGCAGAGGCAAGAGGATTGCCTGAATCCAGGGGTTTGAGACCAGCCTGGGCAACTTGGCGAGACCTCATCTCAACAATAAATCAAAAAATTAGCTGGGCATGGTAGCATGCACCTGTAGTTCTGGCTACTTGGAAGGCTGAGACGAAAGGATCACCTGAGCTTAGTAGGTTGAGGCTGCGGTAGCCAAGAGTCTGCACTCTAGTCTGGGCGACAGAGTGAGACTCCAATTCAATAAAAAAAAACAAACAAACCCAAAAAACAAAACAGGATTTGAAGCCATAACCATTTGTTATTAATGCAGTGATTTTACCCAATCTTTAAATATCTTTCTTACACTAAAGGAAGTTACTTTAGACTTATCTAAAAAAAGATCAGTGCAAAGTTTATGACTCCTGTTTGAAAGTACTTCATGAAATTCTTAGCCACACAGCACTGTTTTTAACATACAGGTCAGTAATGACTGAGTAGACTGACCTTTTATCATGAAATGTATTAGCCTGGGCATTGCCACCATCGACTGAAAGCAGAGAACCCTCTAATTCAAAACTATCCTCTCAAATTACCTTGTGTGTGTTCTCTAAAATTGAATATTCATCTTAGGATTTTAAATGTTGATTTAAGACTTTAGTGAAAGTTGTGTATTAAGGAAACTGAACCAAACATTGTTAAATCTTTTGCTAAATATAAAGGAATTTTATTTGTGATTCATATTTGAGGGAGAAAATCGTCAAAAAGAAAGTTGCGAATTGTGTTTTGAGATATCGCAAACTTTTTGTAGGTGAATTATCAAGTGACATTTATTTGAGGAGGAAAAAGACATGTCAACAGATAATTACAATAAAATATGATAAGCGCTATCATGATCATGAGGATTTGTGCCAAGTCCTCTGAGAGGGCTCCTCCCCTTCCATATGGGAATTTTGGCAATGACAGAATCAGGGTGTGGGTGAATTTGCTGCAGTGATTGCAATCAGGTCAGAGGATTAAGGAACTCTTGAAGTAGGGATTTAAAACAGTCTTTCTACTGATGGTATGTTGAAAATGAAGGAAATAATATTAAATAAGATAAAAAGGACATTCTTAAGATTATTTGAGAAATCACTCTGGCATTCTAATTGAAATTAAAATTTTACCTAAAATTAAATACAGTTATAAAACAACATTTATATAGCACTTTTTGCGTTTCGAAGTTATTTCTCATTGTGTTAGCATTTGCCTGAAAAAGTAATTTAATTTTTAATGTGTTCATTCATGTACCATTCATTTATTCATTCATTCAACAAGTATACTCTGTGCCAGATACTGTGTCAGAAGTTGATAATTCAAAGATGAATAAGACACTGATCCTGTGTTTATAGGATTGTATTCTTGCTTGACTGTGAACGTCTTTGTGGGCAAAGGCATTTGTAGCATATAGGTGCTCATTATCAATCTGTCTGTTTGAATTCATGAATAGATGAATGCATGTCTTGATTAAGTTGGCAAATAAGGAATTCTTTTACCAAATAGAAGTTTGGGTATGATGAGATAATAGGTATTGGAGTCAGAAGCCCTGGTTTCAAGACTTAGCTTGTATGTGCTAGTATGATACTAGAAAATCTGCTTAACCTTTCCAGTCTTATTTTCCTCAACTTGGGGAAAAATAAAATCTCTCTTAAAAGGTTGTTATGAGAGTGCATGTGAAAGTACGTTCTGACCAAATGTGTTATTTAGATGCTAGTAATTATTACAAATAAGATTCCTATATTCTACACTGTAGTGCAACATGTAAAGGGAAGTCGCCCTGTTGGTAGTAAAGTAGCACATCCTTTCCAGGATGAATATATCAAGAGAGCCAGTCTTGGCAGGATGCCAGTGACCCAGGGTATAAATTACATCTATGATAGGAATCAGAGGCCAAGACAGAGGGCTCTGCCTAGATGGGGCCTACTTAAGAGGGAGGAAAGTGTTGTGACTTGAGGGCAGCATAGATCCTATGTAATTGTAACTAAAGATTCAGGGATCTAAGTCTGGCCACAAGGCAAGCTTTCTCCATGGCCAATTAATGGTCGCAGCAATTGCCACTCAGGCACCTAAATCTTAGTTGTGGGACTCATTTTTAAAATTAAAAAAAAATTTTATTGATATATACTATTTTAAGTATTTGTGGGGTACATGTGAATATTTGTTACATGCCTAGAATGTGTAAGTATTAAGTCAGCATATTTGGGGTATCATTTCTATGTGCTGGGAACATTTCAAGCTCTCCCTTCTAGCCGCTTTGACATATATGATACGTTGTTGTTAAACGGAGTCATCCTACTCTGCTATTGAACATTAGAACTTCTTTCTTTTAACTATGTTTTTATTCATTAACCAACCTCTCATCATCTCCCCCTCCTAACCCTCTCCCCACCCTTTCTAGGCACACACACTTGGTATCTATCATTCTATTCTCTAACTTGAATGAGATGAACTTTTTTTTTTTTTATTGGTCAG
This sequence comes from Carlito syrichta, assembly GCF_000164805.1. Taxonomy (NCBI): domain Eukaryota; kingdom Metazoa; phylum Chordata; class Mammalia; order Primates; family Tarsiidae; genus Carlito; species Carlito syrichta. The sequence continues at coordinate 270,829 of NW_007246663.1, read as the reverse complement.
GGTCTCACTCTGTCATCCAGGCTGGAGTGCGGTGGCATGATCATGACGATCATGGCTCACGACAGCATCGACCTCCTCAGCAATCATTCTACCTCAGCATCCCAAGTAGTGGGACTACAGGTGCACACTACCATACCTGGCAAATTCTTTTGATTTTTTGTAGAGATGAGGTTTCACTGTTGAGATGAGGTTTCACTGTTACCCAGGCTGGGCTCGAACTCCTGGGCTCAAGCAATTCACCTGCTTCGACCTCCCAAAGTGCTGAGATTACAGGTGTGAGCCACCATGCCCAGCCGAGATCAACTTTTTTAGCTACCACATATGAGTGAGAACATGTGGTATCCATCTTTTTGTGCCTGATTTATTTCACTTAACATGATCTTCGGTTTCATCCATGTTGCTGCAGATGACATGACTCCATTCTTTTTTATGATCAAATAATATTCCATTATGTGTAGATATCACATTTAAAAAATCCATTCATCCATTGATGGACTCTTAGGTTGATTCCATACCTTTGCTGTTGTGAACAGTGCTGCAATAAAAATGCAAGTGCAGGTTTCCCTTCTATATACTTTTTCCCCTTTCCTTTGTATAAATACCCAGTAGAGGATCATGTGGTGGTTCTGCTTTTAGTTTTGTGAGAAAATTTAATGCTGTTGACTAATTCACATTCCCCTGGTTCCGGTGTTCTGACAATATTTGGGATGTCATTGAATGGGAGCTAAAAAACTGGATGATTGTATAGATAAAGGAGTATCATGAATGTTGCTAAAAAATGTGTGAAGATGAAAGTAACTGAAATGAGGTAGGGCTTATAGGCAGTGGGCTAGATGTCATGGGTGATAATTACACTATTATTATTACGATCTCCACTACTACCACCAACAATATGTTGACAGTTTACCTAATATTATCTGCATTAACACTCATAAAAACTTGTAAAGTTCTAATTTCATTTTATGAGTAAAAGGACACATTCAGATGCATCAAGTGACTCATCTAAGGTCTTATTGCTAGTAAATCACCTCAGCTCCTGGGAATTGAGGTCTACTGTATTTCACAAAAGAGGCTTGCCCTCTTTATCCTTTAAAAACCAGCATGTAAGGGTCTAGTGTAGCGAGCTCTGAGAGAACAGAAATTTTTCCTGGGTAGTTACCAATATTTGCTACAAGATGTCTTGAATTTGATTTTTACATTTTCTCCCTTGTCAAGTGAAAACTCTTTGAGAGCAGTAAGCACAATCTTAATCTCTTTTTCCATTCTACACACAGCTTCAAGGGCAATAAATGGATCAAATAGATCAGACATATACATTTTAGCAATTATGAATGATATACTAAATAGCTATTAAAAGTTTGCATTCCAATTAGTTCAACCTCTATGGAAAATAGTGTGACCATTCCTAAAAGAACTAGAAATTGACCTTTCATATGATCCAACCCAGCAATACCCCCTTCTGGGAATATGCCTGGATGAGATTAAATCACTCTATAAAAAAGATACCTGAGCCGGGCTCGGTGGCTCAGCCTGTAATCCTGCGCCTTTGGGAGCCTGAGGTGAGTGGATTGCCTGAGCCCGCGGGTTCGAGACCCGCCTGGGCAACTTGGTGAGACCTCATCTCTACAATAAATCAAAAAATTAGCCGGGCATGGTAGTGCATGCCTGTAATTCTGGCTACTCGGAAGGCTGAGGTGGAAGGATCACCGGGGCCCAGCAGACGGGGCTGCGGTGGTCGGGAGCGGCCACTGCACTCCAGTCTGGGCGACAGAGTGAGACTCCAACTCAAAAAAAAAAGATACCTGCACACGCATGTTTATTGCAGCACTATTCACAATAGCAAAAACGTGAACCAACCGTGCTGCCCATCAAAACTGGACTCGATTAAAAAAATGTGGTACCTATACACAATCGTATATTATGCAGCCACAAAGAACAAAATTATGAACTTTGCAGCAACTTAGATGGATTTAGAGTATGCCATACTCAGTGATCTATCAGAGAAACAAAGAACTGAGTACCACATGTTCTCACTCATAAACGGAACCGAACATTTACCATAATACTATAAGAAAGGGATTGGCAGTAACAGGACACTGCCAAGGGAGGGGGGGTGGGGGCCCATAACACCCATAAGGATTCCTGATCTCAAACCAGGTGAAGTGGGGACCAAAGGGAGGTCCAAACTTTACCTGTATGGTGACCACTTGTATACCTAAATCCGAATTGTACCCCACATTTTTAAAATAAAGAAAAATTTTTAAAGTTTGCATTCCATTCCAATAGCTTATTCGTGAACTGCTAGCCACTCCTTCCCTAACACATACAATGATTTCACTACTGAGCTCATTTCTTATTCTATTTTACTTTAGAGTTGTGGGGTACATGTGAGGACTTACTACATAATTAAGTTGCATGCAGGTGAAGTTTGTACTTCTTTTTTTTTTTTTTTTTTTGAGTTGGAGTCTCACTCTGTCGCCCAGACTGGAGTGCAGTGCCTCAGCCTTCCGAGTAGCCGGAACTACAGGCGCGCGCTACCACGCCCGGCTAATTTTTTGATTTTATTGTAGAGATGAGGTCTCGCTGCCCAGGCGGGTCTCGAACCCGCGGGCTCAGGCAAGTTTGTACTTCTAATGGACTTCTCTCCCTCGATAGTGGTCCTGGTACCCCATGTGTTATCATGTTCCCTTTCGTCCCTTCTCTCTCCCTCCCCTAGCAATGTCCAGCATCTGCTGTTACCACCTTTGTTACCAAACCTATTTCTTTTCCACATCTATGCTGCTAGATCCCTCTGAGGTATCCCATAACCAGCACATTATGGCAGCCTCTTCAGGCAGGGCGGTTCCTGGGCGTACTTCTTGTTGGCATGATGCCCGTGACCAAGATTCTACTTTCTATAAAGATTCTACTTTCTATAATCTAACAAGGCACACCTAATCTGCAATACATCATCCCATATTTCCCCCCCTTGTTTACTTTTCCATTCTTCAAACTTCAATACTATATTCAGCTCAAGAGAAGGAGAGAAAGAAGAAAGAACAAACTAGGTTGAAGTAGAATGAGTGGAGAAAAAAGAAAATCTTAAATGTCAAACTTTAAAACATTATTCGTATTAAAAATTAATTAACGTAAGTCAATCTCATCTCTAACAACTAGACCATAAGCTTTTAGAATGGAAGCTTAGGTGAAACTCGAATGTAGAAAAGACACCCATTTTTTTGTGTGTGTGGCTGCTTCTGCTGTGTAAGATGTGTCTGACTCTCAGTATCATGCAAGGCTCTTTCTCTCTTGGCCTGATCTTTTAGAAAGCAGCTGGCAAGGACTTCAAAGAGTGGCCAGCTGAAACTGATTATGCTGTAGGTTTCTGACTGCAGAACAATCTCTACCCAGTCCTTCTTGGTAGCCACTCAAACTGTATGGGCCCATTCATCCTTCTTCCAGAGAGCTATTAGAATGCCCAGTGGGGCAATGGGCATGTGAAATTTGGAAAAGCTTTCAACTCCTTCTGCCTGTCTTACTACTGGCCTAGTAGTTAATGGCATGGTCTTTGTGTTCAGTCACGCTTTATTCAAATCCTAGCTCAGCCACTTGTTGGATCTGTGACTTTGGGAGAATTACATTACCTCTCTGATCATCATGCTTTGTCATTTGAAAAATGTAGTTAATAATTCCTAAAATACTTAGGCATAAATTGACTGAAATATGGGTAAGATCTAAACACTGAAAACTAAGAAATATCGATTAGAGAAATTGAAGAAGACCTGAATATGTGAAAAGGCATATCGTATTTATAGATGGAAAGACTGAATGTAGTTAAAAGTAATTTTCTACAAATTGATCTATGGTGTCAGTCCAATGTCAATAAAATCTTAGTGTGACTGTTTTTTTAAAATAGAAAATGGCATGTTGACTTCAACATTAATAAGGAGGCACAAAAGATCTGGAAGAGACAAAAACAATTTTGAAAAGGAGAAAATAAGATGGAGAATGTACACCATCTGATTTTACAACTTACCATAGTAATCAGTACCGTGTGATATTGGCATAATGATAGATATATGGATAGATGAACAGAATAGAGTCTAGACATATATTGTCAGTTGATTTTTGGCAAAGATGCCCAGATAATTTAATGGGGAACAGAATAATCCTTTTAACAAGTGATGCTCAAAACTGCCTATTTGTATGAACAACAAGAATTTCAATCTTACTTCACAACATATGCTAACGTAAACTGAGATAAATTGTAGACCTAAAGACAAGTAATTAAACTATAAAACATATAAATAAAAAATCTCTTCAACATTGGAGTACACAAAAATTTCTTAGTGCACAAAAAGTGCTAATAATACAAAAAAATAGTTGCTAAATAGGACATCATCAAAATGGAAAACTACTGCTCTTCAAATGACACCATAGAATAGATGAAAAGGAAAGCACCAAACTAAGGGAAAAAAATTAGCAATATTTAATAAAGAGCTTGAATCTAGAATTGATTAATTACTCATAACTTAAGAGGACAAACACCTCCCCAAAATGAGCAAAATATTTAACTTGATACTTTAAAAGAAGAAAACACAGGATGACCAATAGACACATGAAAAGATGCTCAATATCATTAGGGAAATTCAAATGAAAAACAAACCAAAACAAAACAAACTACTACTTCACACCTACTAGAATGGTTGAATTGAAGAGACTTCCAAGGGAATGTTCTTTATTTTGATTTAGGTGGTAGTTCATGATATATTTGTTTTTTAAAACCTATACTGAATACTTATAATTGAGTGCAGTTTATTGTTTAAAATTTTACCTCAATATAGTTGATTAAAAATATCCCGCCTCATATAATTGCTGTGAAGAAAAGTTTATATACGTGCACATACACTATGTGTACATACATATGATTACTTGCTTAGGAATATCTGTATCTATGTCTATGTCTATATCTATATCTATATATATATCTATATTCCCAGTTGACCCTTGAATAACATGGGGGTTTGGGACACTGACCCTATGAGCAGTTGATCTACAAATAACTTTGACTGCCCAAAAGCTTACCTACCAATAGCTTACTGTTGACCAGAAGCATTACTGATAAAATAAAGTCAGTTAACACATATTAAACATATATGTAGTATTCTTACAATTAGCTTGAGAAAAGAAGTTATTAAGAAAATCATAAGGAAGAGAAAATATATTTACTATTTATTAATTGAAAGTGGATCATCATAAAGATCTTCATTGTCTTTACTTTAGTAGGCTGAGGAGGAGGAGGAAGAGGAAGGATTGGTCTTGCTGTCTCAGGAGTGACAGAGATGGAAGTAGATCTGTGAACAGTGGACCCACACAGTTCAAATTCATGCTGTTCAATGGTCAACTGTATAGATACAATCTTTGTGCAGGACACTTGCTAAGGAATAGAGATCTATTTCTTAGCAAGTGTCCTTCATATAGTAAATGTTCAGTACACATTATGTGCTAATCCTATTATCATCAGAGGACAGCATTCTACTGAGGAGTAGGGCAATGATAGAAATACGAGTCTGACAATTAGGTTTGCGAACTCATTCTAGAAAAAGTGCTACATACCTCATTGCTGAATTCACTTAGGTTACCTTCGAAGTACTCCCACTGGGAAGCTATGCATTGACCTCAGTACCTAGTCCACTCTTCAAAACAATTTTGGAACTCTTTGGAATGGCCATCAAGCTGTCATCATGAGAATGTTGGAGTTTGAATTAAAGCACCGAATAAACATTAAAGTTCTTGTTAAATTTGGCAAGAGTGGAAATCAGCGACATGTTAGTCCAAGTTTATGAGGATAATGAAGAAAACAGCAGCGTACAAGTGGATTAAACGTTTTTCTGAGGGAACAGAAAGCATTACTGATGAGGAGAGGTCAGGATGGCCAGTAATGAGCAGACCTAACGAAAGCATTGCAAAAATTCATTGAATTGTGCATCAAAGTTATCAGCTGACTGAGCGAAGCATAGCAGACCAAATAAACATCTATAGAGAAACAGAAAACTCTTAACTGAAAATCTTGGCATGAGAAAGGTGTGTGTAAAAATAGTCCTGAAGAAGCTTTTGCATCATGGCAATTTGCCAGCTCACACAGCATTGTTTGTGAGGGAGTTTCTAGCCAATCAACAAATAACTGTATTGGAATACTCTCCCTACTCACCTGAACTGGCCCCTAGAAACTTTTTTCTTTAACCCAAAGATAAAGGAAATAGTGACAGGAAGACATTTTGATGACATGCAGAATATCAAGGGTAATATGACAATAATTTTGATGGCCATTCCAAAAAAAGAGTTCTAAAATTTCATTGATGGATAGACTGGGCACTGGTGTCAGTGTATAGCTTCCCAAAGGGAATACTTTGAAGATGACCATAGTGTTATATTCAGCAATAAGGTATGCAGCACTTTTTCTAGGACGAGTTTGCAAACTTAATGGTCAGTTCTCATATATGGAAGTGTGTGGGCTCACCAGTTATATTTTGATCAGATTGCCTGAAATTCAAGGAAGACTTAAATGCCAACTTCTAAAAATGCAAAGTTAAAAATATCTTAGGCCAGTTTGAGAGATCACCAGTAGTCTAAGATTGTGTGCATAAACATAAGAATAAAATTTAAATTTTAAATGAAATACAAATGAATGAAATGTAAGAGTGTAAGCTATGATAATTATAAAGTGCCAGTAGCTTATAGACAAAGACTTTGTTAAAAAAAAAGAGAGAGAAATGAAGAAGCAGATATTTTGTTAGCATAACAGTCATCTAAGTTCTTCAATAAGAGCTGGTTAGTATTAGCAAAAGAAAGTTTTGTTGGTCCTTTGAATGTTTTATTTTGAAGAGTCCAGAAGAAACTTTTGCTTTGGCTCTTGGTGCCACATCTATATTAAGAATATGGGTATTGTGGCTTTAGGATATAGATGTGGGTGGAACCATGGGAAAAGACCATGACTGAGAAGTGATACTGTATACCTGGCAGATTCTGAATGAAATCTGAATTTGAAAGACGATCTATTAGGAAAATAAATGGTTTTGTACCATTTTCCAAGTTCTGCTTGTTTATGATAAGCTAATAATAAAATTGTTTTGAATCTGATAAATAGTGTACCTGATTCACGTGCCCTTCCAAGTATTAACTGGGATCTCACATTTAGTTAAAGAACAAAAATATATAACTGTATTTACATAGGATATCTTGAAAAATATTTGGAGTTTTAGTAATTCAGTGTTTGGTATATTTTCAGAGTATTTTTTTCTATTTAAAATCATCTAATCAATCAACTAACCCACCAGTCAACCACACATAAAATCTAGTCACTATATAAGGAGGCAAAGGATGGTTATTCTCTGCACTGAAACAATGTAGTAGGTAGTGGAGAGGCTGTAGAAACTTCATTAGGAGGCTGATCAAGTTAGTGAAGAACATAAAACTATGTGAGATGAAGAATAGACGAAAAGGGAAGGGGCAATTCTTTGAAGGCTTGTCATGTGTAAGAGAAAACAGACTTCTATTTTGCAGTACTAAAGGCTGAAAATAAATCCAGTGGGTAGAAATTACAATATGGAATATTTGGGCTTGAACCATTGTATTATTTGGGTTTTCTGCTGAAGTATTTCTGAGAAAGGGGAGAACTCCCCTCACTATAAAGTAGTTCATTTTTTCATGAATGGCTGTAGTTGTTAATGGTGAGGAGCCCTATTTTAGTTAAGAGAATAACTCGAGTTTAAATTCTGTCTCTGTTATGTATAAACTGCATGACTTTGGACATGTGGCTTAAATCTCTGACCTCATCTTCCCCAACTTACCTTATTAGGTTTTTGTGAAGAGCTAATACATAAGTGATACTTAAAACAGGATCTAGCAATTAGTCAGTGCATATTATATGTAAACTGCTACATATAATTATTACTTTTAAGGAGCACTGAGGTGGAAATTTCTGTGTGAAGTAAGAGGTTGGTCAAGATGCTCTCTAAAATTTCATCCACTTCTATGTTTCAGTAGGTTCAGCATTTTGGGAGCATGTTTCTTGTCAGAGATTTGAGATCATTGGAAAGTGATGTCCAGGCTTGATTGTGGAATTATCTTCCATGTGAATTTTGAAATGGTAAACTTCATCTAGGAATGATTTCCCATAAATTTTTCAGTACAGTTAAAACGCTTGAAGAGGAGGCTGACTTTTCTTTCCAGCAAGTTCTTTGTCCACGTTTGTGGGTCATCTTTTATGTGTGAAATTCTCAGTGAGAAAAAAAGAGTGGGAAACAATGTATTTTCTGTTTTTTCTCTAAGCATTCTATTAAAGTATGAAGGGCATAGTTATGTGCTATGAAAGTTTATTAGACTATATTGACCCCCAGCCTAAATAGGTGAATAAAACTCTACCCAGCTATACATTAATAAATATTTATTGAACACATATCATGGCATTAGCATTGTGCTAAGCACTTGGGATCATATTCTTCATTTAAATTCCAAATAAAATACTACTTAAAAATATCTGATTCACATAATGATTATTACCCATTGCTGTGTGGCAAAGTACTTCCAAATTAATGATTTTGAATGGGTGTGTGTTGGATTCAGATGAACAGTTCTTCTGATCTTGGTTGTGGTCAGCTGTACCTTGGCTGGGTAGCTCTGCTTCTGGGGGTAGGTTAGATGTTGGCAGGAGTTATGGAGTGACTGAACCTCATAGCTCTTATTTTTCTGGTTATCTGGAGTCATATACTTAGGCAGAATTTCAAGGGAGACTGCTAAATATACAATGCCTCCAGAGTCAAAGCTTAGAACTGGTCCACCGTTGTTTTCAACATGCACCGTTGACTAAAGCAAGTCACAGGCCTAGTCCAGATTTAAGAAGTGGGGAGATAGATGATGCTACTTCATGAAAGGATCTGCAAATTCCCATGGCCAAGAGTGTAAATACAGGGAGGCCAATAGTTGGGGTCATCTGTATAATCAATCTACTGCAAGACACAATCGTCAAACAGGTAAGAAATACTAATATAACCCTGACACTCTGCAAGACATTGTAAGAGATTAGCCATACTGTATAAAGCTTCTTGGAAGTAGGAAAGGTCAGTCACACTGGGCCGCCATCAACTCTGACTTTTTTTTTTTTTTTTACACTTAGGTAGTGTTCCCAACAGATATGCAAGAAACTGACAATTGTATAAAAATTTTAAAACAGCAGATGATGTCAATTATAAAATTGTGGTGCTCAGAGTAACTTAACCAGAAGTAACAGAGTGAGTAGCCAGCAGTGTAAATGTTCTAGAGGTATGAAGATTAATGATACAGTGTGAGATACAGAGACTTCTGTTTACAGACAAGGAGTTAAACTCTCACAGCAGCTCTAGAGAAGACTTTTGAATTAATGGCTAATTTCAAACAAAGCATTTAATGTCACCACTTGAAATGTTTCAGTAATAATTCAAATGGTTTAATTTTAAGCCACTTATGATTAAATTTCAAATATGCTAAGGTATTATTAGACATTTATGGGAAAAATCATTTTTCCTCCTGCAAATTAAATGTTCTTCTTTGACAATGATTCAAGTTATGATGGGGATTCTTGTTTCCTTTTAATTATAGCCCAAACACTTATATGGATAAAGCGGCAATATGATCACTATTTTATTTTGGAGCCATTATGACTGAAATGCAAAATATCTCCATCTCTAACCCTCTCCCCCTCCCCTAGGTTTTCTTTTTAATCCCATAAAAGCATCTGTCTTTGATTTCAAGTGGAGTACCTGCTGTGCAGGATGCAATGCAAATCCAATTTGTGTGTAACAAAACCAAATGGGCTGAAATGAACTCTGCATTTTAAAGATGTTTTTGTTTAATCATCGCCATCACTCGTCTTTAATGAATGCATAATCAAGTTAAACTTCAGGCAAGAAATGGAATGGCTCTTCTTAAGACAGAGAAAGCAAATTCTTGTGATATCCCTCATTGCTGATTTGCCTCCTATTCTTGCGTTGGCAGGAGAGAAACAGGAAAGATCTTCAAATACAGACTATGGCAAACTGTTGAGAACTATGGCATGAACAGTGTCACTACTCATTTTTTTCTGCTTTCATAGTGTTTACAGCAGAGAGTGATGAGGCGGGTTTCCTGGGTTCGCATTTTGTCCTCCCTTTTTCTGCTTTCACAGAAGGTATAAGGTAGTACTTGGGAAATTTAGAGGATCCAACATGAGGCACATCTGCACTACACATAATTAGCCTGAATCTTGATATAATCTCCTAAGTACTGAAGATTTTGCTTTTCTTTCCTTTTTTTAAATAGTGAAACTTCTGTGGTTCTTTCTTTTAGAGGAAATAATCTGTTACAAAGACCTCAAGGTATTGGATGCCATTTGTACAATCTTAATGTTGTACAGATAGGTCAATTATAAACAGAGAAATGAGATGAGAAAATGTTTTATAATGAAAGACCCTTATAGATCACCTATTACTCACTTTCCAGATGAGAAAGCTGACCACAAATTGTGCACTGACTAACATGGGGTCAGATGGTCAATGAGTGGGAGAGTTAGAATGGAACACTGGTCTCTGGATCCTGTCTTTCCAAAACAATATTAAAATAGAACATTGTGTTACTGTAGAGATGTGTTACAACAGCAATAGCAGAACTCAAAGGAAATGAATGCATTCTAGAAGAATCAGTAGGAGATAAACTGTCTACATGAGCTTCATGTTCAAGGTAAGTATGGATGACAATAGGGCTAGGTTGATGTATAAACCTCAAAATATTGTTTTCAAGCAAAAATCTACAGATTTATGAGGATGCCAGAATGCAGAACTTTATTTCTTCTGATTAATTTTAACAGATAAGATTGGGATTGATTTTATTTATAGCTGAGTGTCCACATGGCAGGATTTGCAAAACTGAAATGGACAGCTTGAACACCTGCCATTATGCCTGAAATTCCAACATTGCAAGTTATTTTTACATGACAAGACATTGTCTTCTATTAGAAAAATTCCTCAGGAGTGATAACTCTGTGGACCAGTATTTGTTCTTTAAAATTTAATTTCAAAAGACTCACCAATTTCCTTTTTGATTTGGAACTTTTCACTGGGAATAAGGTCTGGTGATTGTATACAACTGTTAAATTTTGGTGATTGATGGAAAAGATGAAGAAGGTTGGAGAATGGCTTCCAGGGCAAGCTTGTTAGGCTTTACAATGAGGTATTGCATAAAGTAAGGGTTAGAACTAAACTGAGAAAGCCTCAGAGCTAAATGTGTCTATTCCCAACTTGTTTAAGGCTTGCTGCCCCTGAGTTAAGCAACTCGGAGATCAGGTAGATAAATGCATATTCCCTGTTCTTAACCTGTCTGCTTATCTTTTATCTGTCCTTTACCTGTCCTATTCGGATAAGGATCTGAATCTTGGGTTTAGAATAGTTTTAACATTTCCCGTGTGTTGGGAAAAAATTACAAGCCTGGTGTTTAAATTGCATTCTAGGAGAACAGCATTTCCATACTATTTTATATTGACTGACTATTTCATCTCATATCAGAACACCACCAAATACCTTCCAATAACGTTATTTTAAGGAGATTAAAAGACATGTGTTCTTTTCTTGCTGAAAGATTTCGATTCCCAAATTGCTGTAACCTGTCAATGAGACCTCTTGACCCCTCAAACTTTTTCATTTTTCTTCATGTTGTCAAAAGGAAGACTCCTTTCAATATTGGTGTATTCTGTGCACCGTGGCCAGAAGGTCATTCATGTAAATGTACTGAGTCAAACTGTCTATTGTGTTCAGAATTTTTTGGAAGAAGTTAACATTGTCATGTACTTTGGTTTGATGTGGTAGATAATTTTGAGCAGTAGACTATGACATGGGTGTCCACAAATGAGATTATTTGGGGAGATGTACTTGCCAATTGTACTCTAGATGCATGTAAACTGGCTACCAAAGAATCCCATTTACAATAATTTAAAACATTATTAAAACTAGGACTCTCTTAAGAGTCTTTGCAATACAAGAGTTTCTATCAAAATTGTGTATCTTTGTACTGATAATTCAGTTGTTATCAACCTACACGGCCACTGGATGTCCCCACTCTTCCTCAAATGCATCCAAGGCATCACTTAACTGGCAGTTATAAAAGCAATGCCTTTTCCAAGGCACCTTCAGAAAGAACCTGCAGAAGTGCTGGGTGTGCTCAGCAGCACTGCTTGCCCCTGGCAATAGCAAGACAGATTAGATGGGGGTGACTTCAGAGACTGAGTTTAGTGGGAGGAATTCTTTGGCTTATGTCACTCTATGGTATCATTTATTTATTTCCATAATCCTCTCCTATGTCCAGTGTTTCTAAAAAGCTCTAAAAGGGTAGTGAGTAGGTCCGAGGATACCTCCACTATAATTACTGGAGGTGAAACAAGTATGGAGTTGGGAAGGGTGAGAATATGGGAGAATGAGAATGCCAAAGTTACAAAAGACACAAAAATCTGTTTCATGGGAATGAAGACCAGAGAGTATAGTGTATGCTTTAGCATGGTAAAAAGGTCTGAATTTTGATTACTCATTTATTCTTACCAATTGTACCTAATCAGGTTATAGCTGTGCAGTGATTTACTGAACATTGGATTTAGAGTTAGGAGACCAAAGTTCAGTCTAATTTCTATTACTTACTTGCTCTGTAACATTGGATAAGCGTGTTTTGTGCCTCTGAACTTCAGGTCCTTGTCTGTAAAATGGGTTAAAATAGTGCTTTCCTCAGATTTATTGAGAAGTTTAAATATTTTTTTTTATATGAAAGAGCCTAGGACATGGTGGTTACAGGATAAATGTTAAATTTTTTAAGAATTTGGGAGGCCATTACAAGTTAAAAAGGATTTTAAATCTTCAAGACATCTCTGGTCCAGTTAAAATGGAAAATAGAAGGATTTAGTGTTACTTATAATATATTTTATTATCTGTTCAGAGTTAATAAAAGTTATTTGACTACATCAACTCCCCCTTTGCAATTGTCCCAAAGGGAGAATTATACACAGCGACTGAATGCCTCACCTAAAAAGAAGAAAATCCTGTGGGGCACATAACATTAATAAGGATACCTGATCTCAAACCAGGCAAAGTGGGGACCAAAGGGAGGCCCCAAATTTATCTGTATTATGTCCACTTGTATACCTAATCCTGAATTGTACCCCACATCATTAAAATCAAATATCTATAAAAATAATTCTTTAATGTTTGAAATAATAACATTTTGATATATATTTATTTAAAAGTAGGATTTATTGTGAGGACAGAAAAACTCCCACAATGGGAGGGGAGCTGAAGGCCTTGCCCAACATTTTCATATTTAAGTTAACTATATTATTAAAATTGAAAAAAAAAAGAAAATCCCAAGCCTTGGAAAGCAGAACTTTCTTAAAAGAAAAGCACTACAGATACTTAGTTAATTCCTAGGATTTATAGAGAAGGAAAGAGATTGCAAATGAAATTAATTTCCTTCCTGATGAGTAGCTGAGGCACAAACTCTGTGCAAATTTGAGGTGAAATGACTGCACCATCAATCACATGACAGCATAGAAGTCAAATTGTGAGGACAGAGTGCGGTAGAATTTGTGCCATTTGTACTTCACTTAGGGTCTGCAACATTCAGAAAATGTGGAAAACAGGATTTTCCTTTCTGAACAGGTTCGATCAGGCTTCCAAATGAAGTCTTGTTTCTCTAATTCCATTCTACCACTAGACTATTTTATTTTCGCTTAGGGAAAACAATAAAACTTGCTTGTAACTAAGGAGCAGTCCCTGCACTCAGTTCCTGCTGGGAAAATAGTACTGGAGCTCATCTACTGGGAGAGTGCTCGTGCTCCTAAGCACTGACTACCAGGATCCTAGTGTTTCTCAAAGGAGAAAGCCGACTTCAAAAAAAATTTGACTATGTATTCTTTATAATAGCATCAATGTTGCTATATAGATTCGCCAAAAAAAAAAAAAAATGCAGACAGTACTTCTGGCATTGGCAACTTACATAAAAGTTAACTCAGAAATACTGTCTGTTTGAGCCGGGCTCGGTGGCTCAGCCTGTAATCCCGCGCCTTTGGGAGGCTGAGGTGAGTGGATTGCCTGAGTCTGCGGGTTTGAGACCCACCTGGGCAGGCGAGTCCTCATCTCTACAATAAATAAAAAAATTAGCTGGGCGTGGTAGCGCACGCCTGTAGTTCCAGCTCCTTGGAAGGCTGAGGCGGAAGGATCGCTGGAGCCCAGCAGGTCGAGGCTGCGGTGGCTGGGAGCGGCCATAGAACTGCAGTCTGGGTGACAGAGTGAGACTCCAACACAAAAAAAAAAAAAAAAAAGGAAATACTGTCTGATTTGAATGAGAGTAAGATTCAAAGGCTTTTATTAGCTTTGGTTTTGCTGAATCTACATAGCTGTGAGATTTGATAGTTCTGGGGTTGGGTGGATAAAGAAATTATCTAATTGGGGGCCATGGCCAAGGCATAATTCTTATAAAATATTTTTTGGCTAGCCTATCCAAAGCTTTTATTCATCATATTTTGTAAAAAGAATTCACCCATGATGTGACCATGCAAGTTTCTGTATGAAACAAATTACAGGGTCTGCTGTCTTTAAGATATTTGGACCTAAGACCTAGACATGAATTTACCAAGAACTGGGGTAAAGTTTCATTGATGTTTCCCTTTACTGAAACAAATCCTACATGTGGATTGTAAGTTAACACTTATACGCTTTCAATTATGGCCAATGAAAAACAATATTGCCCATTGGGAATAAAAATGTTGCAGTCAAAATTCGTTTTTCAATTTTGGTAGTAGTTTGACTTTGTCTATCTGGCCTGTCTCCCCATGGCTCTGTGTTCTAACTGTAGTCTGGAAGATGGCTAAATAAATAAGGAAGTGATTTGAGTGGATCTGCCCAGCAAAGCTGGTTTTTCTGTCTGAGAATTGTACAACCTAATTATGTCTAACCAGCTGAGTTACTAATCACAAAAGTCTCAATTAAACTCATAATTTTATGTATACCAGAATCATTCAAGAAGCTTGTTTAAGTCAAGAGACTTGGACTTCATCCCTAGAGATTTTGCTTTAGAGGATCTATGGTAGGACTCAAGAATCTGTGTTTGTTATAAGTACGAATGGTGATTCATACTCAGATGACTCTTGGACCAAACTTTGAGAAGCATTGGTGAATGATGCCTGAATCATTTGAATTCACTAGAAGGACCTAGTCAGGTGCTGTGAGGAAGCAACGCTTTACCTTCCTCCAAGGCAAGAAAGAGGATAAAGGGCAGGGAAATTTGAGGTAGAAAAAAGCAGGGAGAAAACAAAGTTGGCTAGTTTTCTGTAGTATTGACTGCTAAATTCATACATCCTGGGAAATATAGAAAAGTTTTCTTTCAATATTAGATAACTACTACTTATTGTCCACTTAGGATTGTGGACCACACATAGTCTGGAGGTTAGAGAGACCAAGAGAATGGATTCTGGGACTAGCTTCTCTAAGTCTGCCTCTTAACTTTGCCACTTGCTAGCCTTGGGATGTTGGTAAAGTGATTTAATCTCTAAGTGTCTTTGTTTTCTGATCTATAAAATGGGAATGATAATAGAACTTATCCCATAGAGTTGTTTTGAAAATGGAATGAATGAATATAGTAAAAGGGTTCGGGACAGTGTCTGCCTAGCAATTGCTAGTTAAAGTTAGCTACTACTACTCTTCTAGTCTCTTTTCTGGAAAGGAAAGGTAGACCTGGACCATGAAACAATGGAAGGGGATCATTCAGAACAGAAGGAAAAACATGTAGAGTTGTGAGCCCCTACATTATAGCAAGTCATTTTGTGACCAGACCTCAGTTATTTTTAAAAATATATCTCTATCTTATAAACTTCTCTGTGTCTGAACTTCTACACATTCAGGTTTTGTTTTGGAGTTTGCTTTTGCTTTGCTTCTTGGGAAAGTCTGTATGAAAAATTCCAGCATTGATATAAGGAAATTAATATCCCAGACCATTACTTCTTGGGCTTCAGGAAGTCCTTGAAATAAAAATTAACCTGTACTAGGTACTTAAGTGCATTTATAGAACCCAGGTAAAAAATATTTTCCTTACCAAATTCTGTAAGAGTACCAAGATACTAAAAGGTTAAAAATCATCCTTTAGGAATCAGCTTCTCTGTGGCTTCTTCCTGACCCCACTTTCTATGACCTTTGATGAGTGGTGCTCTACCAAGGGCGATTTTGCCCTCTTCTCTGGGAGAATTTGGCCGTGTCTTGAAATGTGTTGGTTGTCACAACTAGGTGGTGCTAATGACATTCATCGGGTAGAGGTCAGGGATGCTGCAAAATATCCTACAATGCACAGAGCAGCCACCCACAACAGTGAATTATTCAATCCAAAATGTCAATGGCGTGAAGTTGAGAAAACCTGCCTTTGAGGTAATCTCAGCAGACGCCCATATAGAGACCGGAGGCGGGTCTGGTAAAACTGAACACTTAGCGGGGAGAAGTGGCTGAGCTGGGGACAAGGAGATGTCCCCAGCAACAGCATGGGCTTCCTGTCAGTGCTATGCCAGATGCCAAAGGCAACTAGTTTTGTTTATGTAGGAGATATGCTTACCAACACTCTGGTTCTTTATGACTTGTCACTAAGAGAGTACATTGCTGAGTTTCACCACTTACTCTACTTGTAGGTCAGATGTCAGACTCACTTAAAATGTGGCTGTTTGATTCAGAAGCAGGCACATTTAAATTTCTTTTTCTGTAGCATAGACATCAAGGGAGACATTTCCTCACTTGGGTAATGGAGTCCCTATAATAATTAGCACTAATTGAGATCCAGGTAGGCAGCTTAAGTAGAAAGGCTGACAACTAAATCACTCATGGTGGTGACCTAGGGAACTAGTCTCGCAGGTCCTCATTTAGTCACATAAATGAAGAGGGAGGCAGAATTGAATGAGATTAGTAAATTGGTTTTCAGGAAGCATTACATTTGTTATAAACAATTAGCAAAATATTTATTTGTACTAAATGCTGTGAACTAAACACATGCATATACAAACACACACACACACGCATACTTCTATCAAGGAGAGTCTGATCTCTGTCTAATTATAGACAGAGATCATAGGGCCAGCAGGATTATTCGTTGAATAATATATAGGTTCTGTCTAGTAGCCTGGGGACAAGATCACATGGGTCCCTGTTGTGTCCCTAGAGTGTCTTTGTGTGACTATCACTTAACTTTTTTTCAGTTTCTCCATTACTAAAATGACTTAAACCTTTATCATTTTCTATGTGAAAGTCTTTCCATACCGCTGGAGAACTACATTTGGAGGTGAGGCCAACATCAGAAAGAGCTGTGTAATTTAAAGAGATGTGTGTTCATTAGCTCTCTCGAGTTATACCTCAGTTTGTGGGAGGAAGTAGAGTGGGTATGAAAGAGAAAGCTCTTTAAAAAAATTCTTTTTAGATGGGTCACAGATGAGAAATATTCAATGAAAAGCTGAAAGAGTCAAGGTACATGCTTTGGAAAATAAGCTGTGCACTAAGACCATGGCTTTGTCTTACAAACCTAGGAAATAGAAGCCAATCAAAGATTGCAGGATTTTGCCAGTTTCTCTTCAATCTTTCTCATGAGAGTACAGAATAAGTTGTGGTCTGGATTGTGTGAAGGCAAGTTTTTCATAATCCAGGACAAATGTGTCAACTGCCAAATCCTTTAGTGTTAATAATCTTTGCCTTATTGTTCTTGGGATTTTTCCATGAGGAAGGAAGAGAAATCATCTAGATTCTAGTTCCAGCTTTGCCACTTACTATCTGGAAAAAAAAATTTCTTCAAATGCCAAGAAGAAGGGATTGAACCAGATGACATTTAAATTCCTGTTCAGAGCTAAATTTCTATTAACTCAACCCCATGATGTTTCAAGAACACGAAATTCAATCCAAAACAACTTTTTATGAAAAGCATTTCTATGATAAACAGAATAACATTGTTCTGATCTATAATCCTGGAACTCCTCAATCTTGAACAATCTCAAACTCAGCCCTTATCCTGACCAAATTCATCATAATAATTAATTTACTGCTAGTGCATTCCAAGCTTGAACCTACACTGCTGTCACCTCACTGTTGGACACATATGTTTCTGGTGGCAAAACCAAGCCAATGAGGTCACCCACCAGGATCCCGTTTATACAAAAGAACTGTCAACTCTGTGTATTCTCTGCCTAAGAAAGAAATTCTTGGAGAAGAGAGTGCTAGGCACCTAAGCTTGCTCTAACTACGAGACACAGTAGTTGAAAAAGTTTTGAACGTGTACATAGTGGTGTCCTTTGTAGCTATTTCCTGTTTCCACTAATCCCTCCTCAAGACCTGAGAGTGCCTGGCTATTCAGCTTTGGTATATGTATGCAAATTGAGGGGTTCAGACTACAGTATTTAAAGGTTCTAGCTGAGTAACAAGGCCTGGAGCAGTCAAGTTATCTAAGGGATCTGACAAGGGTCTTTGGTAATGGTGGTACCTGGGGTGCTCTTGGGACACTGGGAAGCGGGACCCTATGGTTTGTGGCCTCACTGTGGGTGCAGGCCTCAGCTGTGCTATTGGGATCTTCTTGAGTGACTTTTTAGGGAGTGTTTATGTTAGGCAGGGTTGTGCCACAACAATGGTGTTTTCCACATGGTGTGGAGATAGCTCTTCCATGAGAACTTGTAAACACTCCTGGACGAGATGGGCAGAAGGTCTGACCTTTGCAGTTTCAGGGGAGAATCCGACAAACATGGTGTGTAGCTATATATGTGACGCCTGTTTTCACTCTCCCTCTCTACCTCTAATTCCCCTGCCAAACTCCTGCCCCAGGAGTCCTGAAGACCAGTCCATAGGAGGTGAAATCTCATGGAAGTCTGAAAAGCACAGAGCTAAAACAGTTGCAGTGCTGGGTACTGCCATGTTTGAAAGCAATTCTTATATAAGAGTTAGAAATATAAATGATTTTTTGGGAGGGGTCAAGGATAATTTGATGGTAAATTTGGAATGGTAATGGCTAGAATGCAGGGAAAATGCTAAATAAAAAGCATCCAAATGGAATATCTTGGTGGATAATTTATACACGTGCCATAAATTCTTGGAAAATAGCCATAGTATATGGTGTGACCACAACTGTACCTGGTGGTCATAGCTTGGAATAGACAAATAATCAATACAATTTCTACGACTTTTTCAGTTCCAAAATCAAGTACGATTGCTTATTTGCACTAGGCTTCCTGTTCTTACATCCCAGCAAAGGACCTCTGTAATGGTCTCCAATGTTTATTACATTTTGCTTCCTGGCATCCACTCACCCTACCTCTGGCAGCTATACTCCGATTTTCCTCTGGTGAACTATTCGACTTTCTATTCATACCCTTCTTTCCTATGAAGTGGTTTTCACCTCCAGCTTTAGAGATGAGTAGGGTTCTGGGTACTTAGAAAATTATATTGCTCTGGTCACAATGATTGGTTCAGAAATAGGCACATGTGGCTCAATGGAATCAATCAATCCAGCCACCTCTTGTTTTCTGCAGTCTTCTGGTGACCATGAAATAAGAGCCTGACTGCCAGTGAAGCCAACATGGAGCAGAGCAGAGGCAGATAGTGGAAAAAGAGACATTGGGTCCTAATGTTGTCATGAACTTTCCATGACTCCATATCAAGGGCCCGGGACTGGCTTTACAGTCACACATCCTATGTAGTTCTACAAGCCCCCATGATCAGAAGGGCTCTGTGCATGGTTTAATGCTCTGCTGTTGCTGTGTTGGAAACCTTAATACATTTTATCTTTGAACTTGTATTGGGTAAGTGAAGTTCAGTGGCATAATGGAGCATGTGTGTGAAAAGAGGAGCACATATAATATGTGTGCCTGCCATTCCTTAACACACTGTTGCATATAGCATTCACCGTGACCCATAAGCACAGAGCTTTATGGAATCTCCTATGTGCAGAAGTTCAGTGAGACTAGAAATGAGTATGAAGTGAGAGCCTATAATATCCATGACTAAGTGGTGTGCTGACAGCCCAATGGGCTTTCCCTTTGAATCAGAACTTGCTTTGAATGTTAAAAGAAGGCAATGACATTCTAAGGAACGCAAATGACCCAAGTGCCCTGTCAGATCCTTTCTAGTGTATTACTTTGTATTAGTCAGTCATGTACACTGAAAGTGATGACATTGAAGGAAAGGGAAAGAAAGGCCAACCCAGAGTTGTTTCTCTTTTTTGTCTTTCCTTACTCATCAATGAAGCTAGGATAGAGAGTGTTGGTAGAATGTCTGTGCATCATAAAGTGAAGTAAAAAGAGCTGAATTAGTTTTTGCAGCTTTTCCACTATTCTGGGTACAAGCGATATACTTATGTGTATGAGACATATTTTGGTGTTTGACACATGAGTTAAGAGCTCGTATATATGCTTTTAATACTAGCATTGTACAATGTAGAGATGAATGATACAATTTATGCTGATAATTTAAAATTTTATTTTATTTTTGCATAGAATCACTTAAATACCAAAAATAAAAAACAGAACTCCAAACCCCAGAAAACTCAAATAACAAAGACACCATTGCAAGTTAGACGGAGACCAAAGAAGAAAAAAACAAAGCTTTCTATTTTAGTATCATCACTCACACTTTCCCCCTACTTTTTAAACCAGGAGAACCACATTTTCATTTTTCACTGGATTCTGCAAATTACATAGACAGCCCTATGAGGGACTTGTATTAGTTTTCTAGGGTTGTCAATTAAAAAATCCCACAGATTAGGTGTCTTCAATAACATAAATTAATTTTATCACAGTTCTGGAAGCTGGGAAGTCCAAGATTAAGGTGCTGGCAGGGTTGGTTTTCTCTGAGGCTTCTCTTCTTGGCTTGTAGTTGGTCATATCCTTGCTGTCTCTTAGCATTGTTGTTCCTCTGTATGTGTGCCCCTCATGTCTCTTTGTGTGTTCAAATTTCTTCTTCTTCCAGGGCACCAGTCACACTGGATGGGGGCCCATCCATGTGACCTCATTAAACTATTATATCTTTAAAGACCCTATCTTCAAATACAATCACATATTTGTGAATGAGGTACTAGGGTTTAGGGCTTCAACATATAAATTTTAGGGGGAAAGACAATTCAGTCCATAATAGTACTTTTCAATGGCATGAACCAATACATTCTCTTTTTCTTTATGTCAAGTAGGATAGGGTTTTATTGTCACTTACATTTTAAAAGAGTATAATCAAGACAGCTTCCCAGTGTAACCTCTTAGCATTTATCATCAGTATTCTGCTAGTCAGGACAGAATATTTTTTGACACTCTTAAGTAACTTGGAAATGAGGGAGAAGACATAACTAAAGTTACCATGAGATGGAACCAGATGCTTGTGAAAACAAATCTTCATACCTTACCCATGACACTCAGAAAATATCAGTGCTAGTGGAGATCGGGAATCAGTCCTTCATTTTTAAAGATAATAGAATGAGAACTTGGAGAAGTCAAATGGAATCCACATAGTTCATGAAGCAAATACCAGAACCCACAGTCCCTGATGGTTTTGTCAAGATTCTCTCTATCCTTCTTTATAGTTCTTACCTTAAACTTCCATAGTACAGAGAGAAAGGGCATATTTTTTTATCTCTGAGTTGGTTCATGTACTTGATAAAAACTCACCTCTCAGGTTGTCTGTATATATTTTTTAAATGAAGTATCATTTGAGTGAAATATGCACCAGTATGCCAAGATCCCTGACAAAGTCTAAACTAACAGAGTAAGTGCTATAGAAGAATGTTTTCTCATTTAAACTTTAAATAAATTAGAAGTAATGCAAATAAATGTGTTTCTCATTCATGAAAAAATCGTATATGCTAGAATCTAAACTGAGATCTTTGTAGATGTGCCTTCAATTACATTATGTATGAAGTAATCAATAATTATAGAAAGTAACTTCTCTAAGGCAATAATGGGCCTTAGGACCAGGATTGGGATTTGAATTTGAGAAAACCCTCTACCCATCCCCTGAAGTTAATTCCACATTCAGGGCATAATCTTTTGGTCTCAAAAACTAACAGGAAGAAGAAATAACACTATTTTACTTGCACAAATTTTCTAAAGAGAAATCACATACAGGGTGGATATTTTTTATTTATTGAATGTTCTCAGCATTTCTCATTGGTGTCTCTGAGCAGCAGAACTGAGATCAATAGAAAGGCATAAAGTTGCAAGATGGGAATGAAAAATGAGATTAAGAGTAATGCTTGTAAAAATGCAAAGATATCTGCTAGAGAGGCAGCAGAGGCTGTATGACCCAGGCTTTCCTATATTCTCCTCTCTTCTTGCATGCCAGTTCCAATGTTATAGTCCCTTGGAAAAGGCTCTTTTCTAAGTGTGGAGAAAGAGAAGGGATGGTGGAGATACAGACAGTGACAGAGAGCATGGGACTTCAAGGGAAGTGACCGGTCAGAGACGAGAGGTTTGCTGCTGCCCTAAATACACACGACTGCAAAGCAATGGGCTGTTTTTTGAGTTGCTTCTCTTTTTCCCACAAATATACTAATACATCCAAGTAAATGTTTTCACTCAAAATAATCACCCTGACAATACATGTATTGCAACATTATTGCCATTGCTTAAAACATCTTTGGGATTGCCTTTATTATCTTACAATAGTCAGAATTAATAAACATTTGCTTACTTCCCTTCCCTTCTCTTCCTTTGTCTTTCCTTCCTTTCCCTCTCCTCCCTTCCCTTCCCTTCCCTTCTTCCTTCTTTCTTCAATTGGTAGTAAAAAGTGGAGACTCAATATACACTAATAGAATTAATTTTCTTGTATGGTTTATAAAATGATGCTGAAGACTTAAGAAAGAGTTTGAACAACAACATCATAAACAGAGCCACCCGAGGTGACTATTCTGAGGGCTCCAATATTCAAGTACATTTGGTTGTGTTTGTAACACACATGCATACACACAACTTGTGTACAGGTTGCAGTATTTCCAAGTATCTTTGTTGTATAAAAAATATCACTTTATTTTATATAGTTCGACTGAATACACATTAAGAGACACTATTATTCTATGCTTATAAATGATACAAGCCAAGTCAATTCTGAGTTTTCTGTTTCTGATCTAAACTCCATCAAGTCATAATTTCTCCCTTTTTCCTGGGGCTAATTTAAGCTATGAGGTTTTCATAGTCTCACAGCAAAAGTGAAGAAAAGAGAAAAGAAGAAAAAGTATCTAGTCTTTGTTCTTTACCTGTCCTGCACTGGTCTCTCCTGAGATATACCATTCTCCTTCTTGGTCCCCCATACTGCTTCTGGCTGTTGTGCCCCTGCACCATGACTGCAAATCCATGTGGGAGTACTTGTTCACTCTCTCTTGCTCTCACTCTTCTCGTTCTCTCTCTCTTTTTAAAAGGCAGGCTCTTGTTCTGCCTCCCAGGAGGGAGTGCATGATCACAGCTCACTGAAGCCTCAAACTCCTGGGTTCAAATTATCCTCCCATTCCAGGCATATGCCACCACAGGCATATGCCACCATGCCTGGTTAATTTTTAAAAGATGTTTTTGTAGAAACAGGATCTTACTATGCTGCCCAGGTGATTCTCAAACTTCTGACCTCAAGCCATGCCCCTGCCTCAGTGTCTCAAAGCACTAGGATTACAGGCACGAACCACCGTGTCTAGCCTCCTCTCTCGTAGAGCTAGCCTCTGTGTCATAAAAGTGTGGGGAAGAAAGAAGGGTTAGTGTGTCCCCTACATTTTTTAAAGGTGCTGGAGGAAATTTTGGTCTTCTGCCCCATGCTTCTTGTGAAGATATTTGGTGCTACTCCTGCTTGCATTAGTAGCATAGAAAAATAACAACAGTAACCCTATAAAAGTATGCCGGGCACACAATGAGATTGCTGTGAATATTGATTGGTTGGTTGGCTGAATGAATGCAGATGTTCCCCAGAGTTTCAGAGGGAAAGTAGGGAATATAGTTTCTCTTCCTTTCAAATTACTTCTCCAAATTACATGAAGACTCTATTCTTTTCTCCACTCTCTTTGAAACTAATCTTGGATGGAAGTAGAGAGAAGAGGGTAAGGCTCCTTCTAAGAAACCTTACAAGAATGATACTAGGTTTCTGAATGGCTTTCTATAGTCATTTGAGGAGCTGCCTAGTGCTCCACCTGGTTTGGTTAAATTATACTCATCTTCTAGGTGTCATACGAGACCTCTTTCTTGATTCCTCTTAAGACTATGTGCGTCACGAGGAATCTTTCTGTCCTCATCACCTTTGTATTATTGTTATGCTTGGCGTGTCAGTTAGTCAGTCCTTATCTTTGAAGTAATTAATATGAATAATTGAACTATGTGAGCCAGGTTATTTTGACATTTCTGAGTGTTCCTGGAGTTTTTAAAGATTTTACAAGTTTAATTATCTCAGAAGACTGGAACGACTGTCTTTGTACTGGCTGCATCGGTGCAAATCTGGGGATAATGGTTAAGAGGGAAAGGTTACAATCCCGAAGTAAATATCCCTTGCATAATCCAAAACTTAGTGAGGTGATCTGGTTTTAACATGCCATTTATTAACTTTTCACATAGTTGCTTAATTTTTTCCTTTTTTGTGTGTGCCCACATTAAAAGTCCTATTAGAGTGCTTTGAGACAATTTAAGATCTAACAAAGTCAGTAATCAAATGTGAATTTTTGGCTGTATAACCAACAATCCATTTCTTATAGTTCAGATTCCTCAGTGACCATAAATGACTTTGAAAAGAAGAGTACTCCTAACCAACGAGCACAGAGAAATCTCCAATGGACACTTTGCACAGTGAAGATTAGAAATGGCTGGTAAATCTTTAATGGACTATTGGCTCCATTCTTCATGGGTTTATAAGAACAGCTGCACCAAACTTACTAAATTGAAATGTTCTGCATTCTGCTGAGATGGTCAACTTTTCTCCTCCCTCCATCTTTCCCTTTCTTCCTCCCTTCCTCTCTCCCTCTCTCCCTTCTGTCTCTTCCTCCTTCCCTCTCTGTCTGCCTCCCTCCCTTCCTCTCTTCCCCCCTTTTCTCCTTCCTTTTTCCTATTATATTTCTAGCCTTCATGTCATTAACCTGGTTAAGTAGATTTGCACAGAAGTATTTGTTCTTATGATTGGTGCGTGTAGGGTGTGAAGCGTGCTTATTTCCAGTTGTTTAACCTCATCCATATCTGATTCAGCTGTACATAGGAGTTAAATGTTGTTAGGGATGAAGAATAAAATCCAGAGGATAGGGGCTTCCTCTGGATAAATGCCTTCCTCTTATCACATGCCAAAGAATTATTTTATGTTCTCAGAGTCAAAACACAAATTCATCAAGTGCATGAAATATTTGAGACTTATTAACTTGGGTTCATCACAGCAAGGCAGCACAGTCAGTAGGAAGGGTGGGAGTTAGAAGACATTGATCCCATGTTTTGGATTTGTAGCAGATTATTTAACTATAGTTTTGAAATCTGGGACAAACAGACATTCATGTGTTTTTTATTTCTTCTTACCTTCCTTTAGTTTTGATAGTGGCTCTTTCAAGCATTAAATAAGAAAATTGAACTATCAAGAAGAATCTTTAAAGCAATTAATTACATATGTCACTGACATACTGATAGAATTTATAGCATGTTTAAAAAGTTTCTATTATTACTTATTTAGAACATATACAAAAGTAGTGAGGGTGGCACAATGAACTTCTGTGTACCCAAATTTCAACTGCAACATTTATCAATTTATAGCCAGTTTTTGACTTATCTAAACTGTCACCTACATCTACTCATGCTAAATTATTTTGAAGCAAATTCTAGACATGGTGTTTCATCCATCAGTATTTATATATGGATATACAAAAGATAAGAATTATTTAAAAACATAGCCACTATGGCATGATTACACCTAAAAATTAACAGTAATTCCTTAATGTTATCCAATATTGCCTGTCTTCAAATTTATCCCACTTTAGAAACATTTGTTTATTGAATTAAGATATAGATAACTCCAAATATTACAATTGATTGATTTGATTTTCAACACTTAAAAAAATCTAAAGATGGTCTCTCTTTTTTCTTTCAATATGTTTGTGACAGAAATTGAGCTTTCATCCTGTGAGTCTTCCTTAGTCTTGGTTTTGCTAATTGTATCCCTATGGTGTCATATAACATGTTTCTATATCCCCTGTCTTTTCTGTAAAATGGTAGTTAAATCTGGAGGCTTAATCAATTTCATAGATGATGGTGTGTGCTTCTAATAGGTAACCCTTAATATCTAGTTTTGTTTCTTTTTATATAGCATACAACTTAACATTTTATTTTTATGCATCTTATTTTTTATTTCATTGGCTATCTGCCAAAAGAGAGTTTAAGTAACTTTAGAGTGAGATTGGCTTCTTATATGTACTGTGCAGTGCTTTTCTAAGGCTGGACTCACACTCCACAGCCTAAACATTTTTTATCGACTTGCTCCGTGCCTTCCAAACAAGAACATAAGGCATAACCATTGGCAAACATGGCAGATAAGTAAATCTAATTTCACTTGTTATTAAGAAGCTTAGGCAGGAGGACCAATTAATTCAACAACTGCTGTTTGCTAAAGTGGAAAATAAGTGAATTCTACCAAGCCTTAGTCTCTTTTAAAGAACAACTCTTATGTAAACATTCAATATTTAATCAAGACCTTATCTGTTTCTTTGCATCTTATATGGTGAATATCTGTCTGATGCTCTGACTCCATTTTTAATTCAATTATAAT
Organism: Carlito syrichta; assembly: GCF_000164805.1. Taxonomy (NCBI): domain Eukaryota; kingdom Metazoa; phylum Chordata; class Mammalia; order Primates; family Tarsiidae; genus Carlito; species Carlito syrichta. The sequence continues at coordinate 244,046 of NW_007246663.1, read as the reverse complement.
AAGAATCAAGGAAGAAGAGACTTTTAATTATGTATCTGGGGAACTTCCAAGTTCCATAGAATGAAGACTTGTTACGACAAATTGATAGAAACTTTTTGTTCTGATAAATGAGATTTCTGATTCTTTATGTCTTCTAGACCCCAAACTGGATGAATGTAGGGTATGATATCAAGGTGATTTGTATTAATGGGTAAAAATTTTTTTGGAGTGAAATAAATAGGAAAGATGGTGGTTTCATGCTTTTTTTAAATAATGGTGAGAAAAATATTAATTTATATGTCTATGAATATTTTGGGAGTATAGACAATATGTAACAAATATTTACTAGTTGAAGAAGAGGAAAACATTGGTAATTAATTTTATTGATCATCTTCTGTCTAAGGGTCTTTGTCAAATGTTTTATATAAGTTGAAAGTACATATCCTCATCTTGCTGCATTTTTTATCTCTGACATGTTGATAGTCATTTAGTTGTTTAATTCAGAAACCTGACAATGGTCCTGAACCTTCCTTAGTCACCATCACATCCAATCAGTGTAGCTTAGTGACTAGATGTGTGGACATCATTGTTGGACAATAGGAACTCTGTCTCTACTTGTGGGGAAATGGGCAAGTAACTTGACTTCTCTGTGCCTCAGTTTCTTTATATATAAAATAAGGATAATAATACTTCTAAGATATAGAATTACTGTGAAAATTATAGCAAATAATTAATGTACAGTAGAGATTCGGTAAATAGTTTCTTCCTATTCTACCTTTGCATCTCTTAGTTTATCCCCTCTTCTCCTCAAGTACAACCACCCTAACTCAAACCTTATTATCTTACCGATACAGTGACACCCACCTAATCGGGTTGTATAACTCTTGTCTAGTCCCTGCCATTTTGTTCTTTATGTTTTTGACTGAGTATCGTTTTCATTATTTTTATTTACTTACATATTGTTTTGTAGAGACAGGGTCTTGCTACATTGCCCAGGGTGACCTCAAACTCTTGGCCTCAAACGATCCTCCCATTTTGGCTTCTCAAAGTGTTGGGATTATAGGCATATGCCACTATGTCTGACTGAGTGATCTTTTTGATATGAAATCTGTCATATTACTGTGCCCCGAGTCTTGTGGTCTAGTCACACCAAGTGACTTATAGTTCCCAGAAGATGCTGTGCTCTTCCACACTTCTGTATTTTGATTATGCTACTTCCTAAGCTTGTCAGGAACGCGCCTGCCACTGCCATTTGTTTGTCTAGCAGATATCTATTTATCTTTAAACTTAATCATTTCTATTTCCAATTGAATGTCTAGAATCTTGCTGTTTCTCTGAAGAAGTGGAACCTATTGTTGTTCTTTTATATCTGTACAGGGCAGAGCTTTCTGATTGTCTCAACAAATAGAATGTGATGGAAGTGACACTGTGTAGTCCCTGAGGCTGGGGCATAAAAGGCAATGGGGTTTAATCCTAGCTTTCTTTTTTTTGTGGAGGGGATATTTGACCTTGAATACCAACCACCAAGTTCTGAAGAAACTCAAAGTAGGCCATGTAGGGAGATGACATGAAGAGTCCTCCATGGAAACTTCTAGATGACAGTCAGCATCAACTGCTGACTGGGACTCCGTGTGTGTGTGGGGGTGTGTGAGTGTGTGTGTGTGTGTGTGTGTGTGTGTGTGTGTGTGTGTGTATACGTGTGTGTGTGCTTGTATGTGTGTGTGTATGTGTGTGGGTGTGTTTGTGAAGATCTTCACAAAAATCCCTGCCTTCATGGACACCATTCTCTATAATCTTGTGGCCATGTGTAGGAAACAGGGTTACTATAGTGGAAGAGACATCTCTGATGAGGCAAGAAGAGAGACCTCAAGAAAGTATCCTGCTAATAGATGTACTCACTACTGTGAAAATCCATGTTCTATTAGCATGCATTAGAAGAGAAGCCTTGAAGGAGAGAACCCCTTTGAGTTGTTCCACCTGCTCATCTAGCCAGTGAACTCCACAACCAGTTCCAAATTCAAGCTTCTTTGTCATTTAAACCCTTCTTTTGTGTGTTGCATATGGCAATCTGGGCTAGCCGGCTGGGTTGCGACTCCTGCTTCAAGAGTAATGATAAAGTTTCTAGCACTCACTGTCGTTATGGGAAGCAGACTGTTGTTGAAGTGTTATTATTAATGAGAATTACTGCTGGACAGCTTGAACTAGAGGATAATTTATTCTCTGTGAACTTCTAATTGCAGTAAAATGGTTCACTCACTGCCATGCTTGTCCATCTTGTTTGCTCCTGTCTTTCAGGCACGGTTGACTGCAATGAATTAAGGCAGAACTGCACTAAGGCAGAAGTTGCACTAGAAATGTAAGTCTGGGGACACCACCGTAAAAACTGGTCAGACAGGTTTAACAGGTTTAACTTGTGGAAGAGTGGCTTGGGAAAATAGTAAAAAGCAGTTTGGCATGCTCAAGGGGGTCATAGCTCATGAATCAATGCACCTACTATGTGTTAGGCATTATGCCAAAACGAGATATGAGTGTTTCCAGATGGCCGCCCGCTGCTCTCAGTTTTGAAGTTCATACTTACCCTCTGGCATTTCTGATGGAGAGCTCTTTCCCTGATTTTAAAATTTTGCATGTTTTCTCTCCTTCTCATTTTGCTTCAATTGGCTGCTCTGGGAAAATGAAAACTTTCCATGATGATGCCATGATGTTTTCTTCGTTGAGATTATGGTGAATTCTGATTTTTGCCAAATCTTTACCTCCCATTTATCTCATTCTTTCCCATCTTTTATTCCTGGTAGAACCGCCACCTTGCTCTTTGCATAAATGTCTTTAAATGTGTTCCTGACTCTCTGCTACCATGGTCATAGATGCTTGTCAAAGTCTATTGACTCATTACTGTATTGATATGAAATTTGGTCACTTGTGGTTTAGCAGGCTTAAGAAACAAACTGATTTCCAACCAGGAGATAGATTTGAACCTGTCTGTGATGGATGATAGATTGGGATTTGGGTGCTGCTATTATTTAATAGTTTGTAAATTCTATGAGTGTATCACCCAGAGAAATGATCCCAGCTGTCAAATAGTATCCATTCTACTGTAGAGGCCTTCCTTAACAGGTCCTCAGTGGAACACACAGCCTGGGGCGGGGGGTGGGGTGGAGAAGGGAGAAAGAGAGAGAAGGAGAGAGAACGAAAGACTTAAAATCACCATCTTTGATTATCCTTGATAATTTTATGTACACTGGAGACCAGGGCTGGAGGAGTCTCAGGAAATGTCAGGAATGTCTGTGTTGAGGCTGAGAAAGCAGAGAGCCTGGCTGACCTCTTCTGATCAAATTATGACTCTTTTATATGAGAAACAGGGAGCTTACATTGTGATTTAAAAAACACTGGAAAAGTACTTCTACAACAATTGTTAAATAGATTTGCCCACTCACTGCCACACCTCAAACTTTGCCCTGAGAGTCATGGCTTTGAGCCCCTTCTCTCTCCCCCTCACTGTCCACACCATTTAACAAACTCTTTGCCTTGCCTTCTCATAACAATTCTTACCTCAGATCACCTAACCGCCTGTCTTCTCTCATCTTTCTGGGTATTACTGGTAAAATATTTATTCTTCTCATAATATCTGTCTACTTTCACATCTAAGCAGGAGATAGTAATTATTCATGAAAGGAGAGGGAGGGATGCAATATAGGGATGCTGAGAGTCAGTGTGGCTTCAATCTGGTAATTATTGATGGAAGAAGTCACATTCTTGTATGCTGAGACAGAAAACGACAGAAATCCTTTGGGCAAAGCATTGTCTTCTTTGGGATTCCTCTAGGAATATAGAAAAACCTACTGTAAATAATAGCTATACTGAGAAGCAATTTACATAGGCAGAGCTCAGATTAAGTAGTCAAATTCCTTGGGTCCAAATCTTGACTTATCCTGCTTGCATAACCTTTGGAAAGTTGTGAACTCCTCTGTGCATGCTTCTTACCTGTAAAATATGGTTAACTATTGTATTTAACTTATAGGGTTATTGTGATGATGAAATGAGTGAATATACCCAAAACACTTCGAACGTGTCTTGCACTTTACAAGTGGTACGAGTTTTCACAATCAATAACACTTTTCAGGGTCCTTTTTCCCCCTCAAATTACTCTTTTCTAAGGCAGTTTGCAATTAACTGTAGCACATCTAAATTATTTTGATGTAGCGAGAAGGAAAGGATGGTTTTGAGATTGAGATCCCCCTCCCCTGCCATGATGTTCAGTCTGGGTGGGTCTTTCCAGTAGATGCTTTTGACACCCACCTCAGTCCACATGGGGACTATGTATGATTTCACAGGAGTGCTGTATGGGGATGAAGAGATGTTACAATGATGATTGTTTTGTTAACCATTTTGTCAGGGTCTCTAACCCTGACATGATCTTCTCATTCTTGTTTCCTTTTGGATGATGTAGAGGGTCTTTTGCTGAAATGGCTAGGGATGATCCAGTATTGGTAATATTATGAGTGCTGTTTGTAGAAGGAAATAGCACTTTTGAGATGGCAGACCAAAGTTCAAGTCCTGTCTGTGTCACCTACTAAATCTGTGAGTGACTCTTGATAAATCACTTGATGTCTCAGGAGTTGCAATTTCTTATTTACAAAATGGGCATGCTAAAATGTGCCTACCTCCCAGAGTGGTGGTGCTAATCAAGTGTGATATTATGTGTGATAGAAACTTGTAAACTGGAAAGGGTGACATAAAAGTCAGTTGTTTCTAGGAGGGGTTCCTCTAATTTTCCTGCTCTCTACAAGTGGACCTGAATTTTAGCAGCACCTGTGTGCTGTCACCAAGTGGCTGCTGATTTTATCTGAGAGATTTACTTATAAGCCTGTGGTCGGTAATTGTGTGCTGGCTTCTCTTGCAGTGGAGATGGTAGATGCCTGTAGTAAGACTAGTTTGGTCTTGGTAATGCCAAGTAGAAGCTTTGTTTTCATAGAACAAGGGGTCCTGATGGTTTTCAGAAGGGATTAGTTTCTGTCCTTCAATTTGCAAATTATACAATATTAATAGAGAACTTTTTTGAATTATGAACTGTTATTTAGTGATACTGTTGCTCTGATAGTTGAAAAAACACTTTCAGAAACCAAGAGAATTAGAGGTTGACCAGGGTGGAATGAATGCTATAAATCAAGATTACCTGAAGGAGATATGAGAGATAAGAGATTAAGCTGAGTAAAGAGAAAACAAGCAGAAATATCCAAGGGGACTGGAAAAATCTACTCACTTTCACAAGCAGATCTCTGAATGTTATTTTGTGCTATTAAAAAAAGTCACTCTGATGAAAACATCTTTTCACTCATAACCTCCTATAAAAATAACATGATTTTCTTAATTTCGTATACAGGTTCAGAGTAGTGACTTTTGGCAGCACTGGATTGAAGTGTTACAAGAAAAATAGAAAGAGAAAAGAGATATTACTGTCAGTTGTGAACAAAATCGGATGGGGTCAGACCTGTGCTCTGCAGGTCACGGAAAACATTTTCAAATACCTTCTCTTTCAGGCCTTGATTGTGGACAGAAATAGAGCACAGAAGGTGCTTCTTAGGGGAGACTTCACTTTCCCAACCTTTCACCACCGGTGAAAAATGGAGCAAATGAGTGGCTGGGCATAGACCCTTGGCACCAAGTGGCTGGAGTAAATGGAACACTGCAGGGACCCAGAACTTTGCCCGCCACTGAGCGTATTACCAGAGAAATACAGTACGGAACTCAGCAGGCTTCTGCAAACAACGCATCCCTTTGAGTTAATTGGTGTTATATAGAAGCTGAAATGCTCCGCTTATTTACAAAGCTACAGATTTATGTAAAGCAAAACCAATTACACTTAATGCCTAAACTATTCCAGGTGCTCAATGATAATGTTGCTAGGCACTAGAGAAGAAACTGCTGCGTGAACGCATCCTGTTCCGAATTGAAGCCCGTGTCGTTACTGCAATTTAGCTAATCACGAGCGTCAAAGCCAATGTGAGAATTCTAAGCTCTTTTGGTGTTTGCTTTGGGTCAACTTTATAATTCTAAAGATGTTTCATCTCTAAGAATGAGTGAAAGCATAATGGATACCTTTTCCATTATAATGTAGAAATTAAGGACATAAAGGAAATTTGTGGGGGGATGCGCACAAAATAATAAAGCAGATTCTTTTCTAACACCGAAAGAGACTGTTAGCTTCCCCCTTGTACTGAGGTGTGGTGTTTAAAGATTTCTTGATCTTTTGGGCATTCATTAAACCCAAATTGTGAACTTGGCACTTAACCTTTTGCAGCATGGAAAACTTCTAAGGCATATCAGGGGTCTGCTTTACTGTTTTGCCAAGGAGTGATTGCTAAACAAAGAGGGATTTGAAAAAGTTGCAGGGAAAGAATTTATTCCTGTAAGTGCTCGTCTTTTCGTTTGGTCCTCAAATAAAAAATAGTTTGAGTAAGAGAAACACCTGGTGCTTTACAGCTGCTCTTTTGCAATTACAAATGCATATCACACCTAATCAAGTTGAATACATCTTTTATTCTACAGATCTAATATATTTTATGTATACACAGGGGAGGTACTTAATTGCAGAATCATTTGCAGTCAGCTGATAAACTCACCTATCCTATCCTGCATAGCTTGTCCTGTAAAGCAATGGCTTCAATCTTTATGGGGTATAAGAATGATTTGGGGACAGCAGGAGGACACTGCGGTGGGGGGCGGGGGGACCACATAACATCAGTAAGGATGCCTGATTCTAATCCAGGAGAAATGAGGTCCAGTGGGAGTCCAAAACTTCACCTGTACTTAATCACTTATGTATGTAATCCTGACTTGCACCTCACAACTCTAAAATTAAATTAAATTAAAAAAAGAGAATGATTTGGGTGTGCTTGTTCAATCCACCAGTTCCTGTGAAAAACTTTGAGTAGAGGCATTCTGTGTAGGGGTCAGAAAGATTTGCTTGTAGCAGGTGGTGCGCAACCAAATTTTGACAAGCACTGCTATAAAGCTATAGACCTTAGTTTTATTTGATTTTTAAAAAAAGTTTCTGTATTTCTTTGCTTATGGAAGAAGAAACTCCTTTAGAAGATGATTTTCTGAAAGCATCTGAATTGGTGGTGGAGACCAAATGATGTCAGTTATATAGTACCTGTTAAGCAGCTCTGTTTGGTTTTGTCATCTACTCTTCTCTTGGAACTCATTCTACTTTCCTTAATTTTCTTATTTCCTTTCATCTCAATCATTGCATCACTGACATTCGTTTTTCAATGTTTTTGGTATGTGGATAATCTCTCTTTGTTAAGAATATCTATTTTGGTAACATTGCTTTTGAATTCAGAGAAAATTTCTGTAATCAATTCATGTCTTGATGGCGTAATATCAAGATCAAGTAGAGCAAAATCATGTATTTATTTACTCAGATGTATCTGGCATATAAGTATGTGGCATGTAATAAGGGTATTAAAAGTGTTTTAAAAGAGAGACTAGTGACATACTGTTATTTTGCATCTAATGACTCATTAAAACTCTAAAAAATATCATATGTGTTGCTTTTAATGACTGAGCTATTGTAAAAAGTTGTAAAATACCATTGGTGTATAGAAAACTGTCATTTTTTTTGTCATAGAGGAATCACCTAGACTTTGAAATTACTTTATTAATTCTAACATATAGCATATTAATGCAAAAGCATACTAGTTTACTAGATGGGTCATAATTAGTCTTTGTAAATAAAGTACACAGATAATATTCAAAAAGTCACTCCCATATATATTGACTCTTCCACAAAAGCGCATAAAATGTTCAACTGAAGAAGAAAACAATGAATATTGTGCTCTTAAGACAGAAGACTCAAATGTGGTTTCATAGGGCTGTCTCCCAAAGATCAATACTTGAAGAAAATTCCTGTATACTGCCATAAAATTTCAGAGACTTTTCGTCGAGGGGAAGTGTTTCTTCAAGATTACTTCCACTGATGTTCTGGACATTAAAATGATTTAGATTACAATATCTAAAAAAGAAAGAAAAAAAACTTTTCTTAGGACCAGATGTAGATGACTTGATAAATCATTCGCTTTCCTCCTGTGCTTGTCTACCTTTTATGATAGACTCATAGATACTGACAAAACAGTGACGATTATTTAAGAGCACTGCTCCCCAGAACAGTCTTTATAAAAGGACAAAAGGCATTTTTGTACATAGGAAGGTGTCTCAGAAGGACCTTTAGGTGGCATTTCTTTCTTTTTTTTTCAAACTGTAGTGCATTTCTTCAATCCTGGTAGCGAGAGAGACAGTGGGAAGTCTGAAAGCCTATTGACTTTATAGATTTCATGGTGGTCAGGACTCATAAAAGGTTTATCAGACGCAATGGGGATTTGTAAAATTGGTGTTGAGATTATGTAAAAAAACACCATTGTTGAAGAAGAAATTCATTAATATATTTCTAGAATGTGCACTCTTATTCCCTGATCTTCAAAAAAACCTAGCTTTCCTGAATGTTTTCTAAGTACCAGGCACCATGCCAGGGTGGGATGTAATCATCCCATTTCACAGACTGGGGAAACAGAAGTTTCCAAAAGGTTAAATAACTTGCGTAAGGTTCATATAACTAGTTGTTGGCAGAGCCTGAGTTTTGAACCGGAACTTAATTTTCTGAATTATGGCCTTTGAGGCAAATTTTCCAGTCTCTCCTTTCATGTAACACCCATTCTTTTCCTGTGGAGTTGTTGATCAACAGCTGGTAGTGGGTCTAGTTACTGAAGGGGCGAGTTTTCTCCCAACCTATAAGAATTAAGGAATGTCAGAGGGCAAGAAGAAGATTCTTCTATGGCACCTGGAAGCAGCACAGTAGAGGAGTGTAGGAGTATGGGCTACGGAGACAAACACATTGGGTTCGAATCCTAGTTGTGTGAACCTGGCCAATTTACTTCACTAGTTTTGCACTTTAGTTTTCTTGTGTGTAAGGTAGAGTGTTAAAATCCATGAACAGGAAGGTGATGGAGGTTAAATGAGGTTTCTTGTGTGTGTGTAGCATCTGGATGCAGAAGGTGCTCAATACATGGAAAATTAATTAACTTTTTCCTTCCTGCTTTGTTTCCTCCTCCTCCTCTCTCTTTTCCTTCCCTAGAAAGTATGCAGGAGAAAAGCAAGTAGACAGGAGATGGAGATTTATTGAGAATCAGATTTATTTCTTTATAAGTCCTGCATTTTTACTTAGTTTTTTTCTCAATTTTGGTTCCTTCAGTCTCTGGTGCTTTGTATATTTTGATTCTTACCTCTTTCTCTGCACCCCAGCTCACCATTTCTCACTTCTTTATGTAACTCACTTGTTACACAATCACAGAGAAAGAATCCCATTTGAATATTATACTTTGGACCTTAGATGTTAACTCCACATAGACTGATACATTGGCTGCTTCAATTCTATTTTTCAGGTCGTTGGAACAATGCTTAGCATGTTGATGGAATGAATGAATGAGTTAATCCCTGAGCTAAAAGATTCTGGTTGCAGTGTTAATTTCTACCTGAACTCCGCCCATGACCACGGTCATCTTGGCCATACCTCAGGTCTAGGAGAGGAATAAAAAGGAGGAAGACAGGAGCTTAAGGCTAACTGTGAGACCATTATTATTATTATTGCTGGCATTTCAGAATATTTGCTCATCCTCTCAACAGGTTTATGACACAGTTACTATTCTTAGGCCTAGCAAGGCTAAACAGCTTGCTGAAGTTTGTGCAGCTGATAAGTGTGGAACTGGTTTTAGCTAGGCTGACTCTCAAGAATGCTTTTTGAATCACTTCATGAAAGTAATTTGGCAAAGTCAAACCTTACAGTAGGAGACAAAGTAAAAATTGAGAGACAAAACAGGTTTGTGAAAAATGGCAGGCAGGCAACTCTTATGTTTGGAAGCAGTGAATGGAGGGGAAAGAGGCCCTGCCTTCAGCTTCAGCTTTTATCACCAGATCTGTTTTGCTACAAAGCGGAGGACATTCCTGTTGAATCTTTCTGCAAGACTCTGATTCTATACTTTGATTTTCAGTCTAAGAATGAGACCGGCATTTAGGAAAATGACACATTGTGGAGAATCCGTTTGACAACTTACATACTTTGGAGGGTAAGAAATGTAAAAATTCGGGGAGCCACTAAGCCTTTTAATTTTGTCATCAATTCTGCCTTGCATGGAGTTTAATCCTTTTGCTCATATTGGACCATGAGTCCCATGAGAGCAGAATTTGTGGCACTAAACATGTATTGACTTACTGACTTTGCATCTTTTTTAGTTTATGACACTACCTATCACATGGCTGATATTCAAAAAGAGATTTGTGAGTTGAATAAAATAATGATTTAAGCCAGGGAGAAGTGACAGTGGATAGGATAATATATGACTAAATGACTAAAGACATACACAGATGGGAGGAAGTGAGGAAAATGAAAAAACTGTCTAGTTCCTACTTCGTGACAAACATTGGGCTTAGCCCTTTATCAAAATTCATTCCCCTAAAACCTAGAAGAGGTTGGTGTTATTGTCTTTATGTTACAGGTATGAAAACAGAGGCTCAGAGAGGTTAGACAATTTGCTCAAAAGCACACAGTTATCCAAGGATATGCCAGGGGTGGGCTGGGGGGGGAGGTAATGGACAGATAGTAGATGACATTTACTGAATGGTCTCAGGTGACAAACTAAGGGATTTTGCACAGCTTGCTATTGACCTTGAAATGGTCACTGCTGATTTAAAGGCCTGAATGGGATCCAAATCTCAAGCGTCATTAGATTCATAGCTATTTGTTTAATTATATTTGCTTTTAATGATAATGATTCATTCATTTTTATTATCAATATGGTTATTTCTAATTTTAAAGTGGTACTACATAGTGGAGGAAAAAAATCTTGTTTTAGAATCTAGTAAAGCACTATTTTATTATGAGAATCGATGGGAAAAGTGAAGTCTAAATTGAATTTCTTGCTCTGAATAATCTGTTAAATTTCTCTAATATGCTAATTTTGTCCAGTCATGGCATAGGGAATTCTTCCTGGCTCAGTGTTGGTTCCCAGGCCGATATTTCCTGGACTCAGAAATTGTTCATCTTACCACACACTTACCTTTGTGAAACACTCCAGAATCCCAGGACGTTCAACAATGTTAATGATGCCAGGAAGAAGAAGAAACTTTCTAAATTGCCTTTGTTTAATGTGTTTGGAAACCAATCACCTGTTTGGAACAAATGTAATTGTTATTCAGCTGCAGAGTTGTAAGTTTCTGTGAATATTTTATCATTCCACAATTCATAGAGCTTTATTCGCTTCAATAATATCTACAAAACAAAAAGGTTCATGTGAAACTTCATTGTCAAAATTCAATTAATTCTGTAATTAACAGTAAAATGATAAACAAGGCACCCCAAATATTTTGAAGGTCAAAAACCACCCTTAATTTGCATCCTACAATACAGATGTCAGAAGAACTGGGCATGTAAAGGCAATCCTCATAATTCTATTAATTTGCAGGAACTGTGTTGTATTTATCCTTATATTCTAGTATCTAGCACAGTGCCTGGCACCTACAGATTATTTGGCAAATATCTATAAATGTAAAATATTTTCCATCACCAGATAGTCTGTTGCTTTTGCTAATTGAAAGGTTAATGAGATACTATACACAGGTGGCAGATGTTACATTATTTTTGACAATTTTGATAACCCCGGGGTTACTTTATGACAATATACAGACCCTATTGATCAAATTACTTGCAATCTCTGGTTTACATGGAGATTTTCTTTTACCTGATAAGTACTTTCTTCAGTTTAATATCATTGAATAAATCATCCCCACTTCCTTATGATGTCGTACTAGGCATATATGAAACTATTCAGGATTCAAGGTAATTATTTTAATTTGTTCCTATGTTTTGACTTTTACTTTGAATCTTTGCTATAACTCTGTCTCACTTTCTATTTCTGTGTCTATCTCTATATCTCTATATCTATATCCACACACACTTTCAACTTTTCTTCAGTAGGTTTTGAGGTATTATTTAATATAATGTATAAAATAGAATACATTATATTGTATGTATTATACATGCAGCACGGAGTTCTAGGCAATACTTTAAAAACAGCAATGATATTTTCTATATGTCTATTGGGTATTGTGTAGCCCTTTTAATGTGTATGTGTGTACTTTTGTGCATGCACGTGCATAATATGTTTGTGTGTGTGTGTGTGTAACTAAACATTTGATTGGACTTGAATGGAGGGAGTTGAGGGTGCAGGTCAAGATAAGATGAGATACCATCTCACTTATTTTCAGGAGGAACTCAACCATCCTGTTAAGCCTATTCAAACTGTCCTATTTTTTCCCCCTCTTGAATTAATATCCCAGTCGTATTTCTGTCCTTTTCATTTCACATCAGCACTTTGCATGTCATGTGATTATACCATTTTGTCATCGTGTTTCTCTGGCTAGAGTAAAAGAAGTTTGCACAGCGCATGTGAAGCCTCAGAATTAACATGACATTAATTCTTCTTGGAACATGAATTTTGGTTCATAATAAGTGATTAAAAGGACTATCTTTATAGAATAAGAGTCAGATAAGAGAGAATAATATAAATTTTGTAAGATCTTTAAAGGTAAAACATAATATTTTGAAGAAATTGTGTGATTACAGAAAATACCAGCCTTTTGGGGGACAACACCAGACCCTCCAGGGCTTGCCAGAATCCTTGTGTCTGTCTTTGGGGACAAGTGGTGGGCATGAATGAGAAGCTCGTTGACCTGGTATTTGGAGGTATGAGGTGACAGGACAGGAAACTGTTGTACTAGAAAATTAGAGAAAGGTAGTGGAAATTTGCAGGCATACACAAAACATTTTGTGAGCAGAGTTATCTAAAAAACAAACACCTAAGGATTGGCGTATCACCTCTTTAAAGTCTTTATAATGTTCCTGTATTCTTTCTTAAATATAATTTTTAGTGTTTGGTTTTCTAATTCCGATCTTCATTTTGGTCCCATATTTCTGACTTATTTAGCTATAATTAAACATTCGCTATAGCTAATTTACATGGCAGGCTCCATGGTAAAGGGAACCATCGTCTGAATAGATAGCATGGAACAAATACTTGCATCAAGTCAGACAGGAAGATTCCTCAGGAAACCTAAAATTTGCTTTATTTATACAGAGATTATCTGTCTATGTGAAGAGACAGCAGTGGAAGCTAAAAGATGTAAAAAGAGAAAAGATTTTCGAGTCAGACAGACTTTTTAAGGGAAATCTAGCCCCTGTTATTCACAGTTTTGTTGTTAAGCAAATAACTGGACCACTTGAGCCTCAGTGCTTCCTCTCTAAAATGATGAAAATACCTACCTCACTGAGTTGTTATGAGAAGAAAGATAATGATCCTCAAGGGCTAGACATAGAGGAGGCACTCCCTAAACCTTAGATTGCCACCTCCTCTTGCCCTTTCGAGGTAGCTAACACAAAATCATGTAGCCTGAGCTTGATCTTGGGCCTGTTTCCTGCCAGATATTTCTTCATGTTCTATGTGCCATTTAAAAAAAAAATCATTATCCCAGGACTAGTTGTAAAATGTTCCATTTAACATTGTCAGTTGACTCAGCTCTTAGGTACTATAACTTTATTTTAGTAGCTTATAAACTTTTATTGTCGTAATTCACATTTGTGCCATTTTTCATCTGACATTTCTAGTGGCTGATTGAAATCAGGAGCATCCTTGCAAAAGGAGACAAAGTGAAGATTCAGGTCTAGAATAAGACTAACTGAACTTCTCCAGATCTCCCATTAGGTGAACAGGAACATGAGAAAAAATGTGCCACAGAAAGGGTCTGGTGGGTCCTTCATCACATGCCATTTTAAATCCCACAGTGAACCCCAGTTATGTGCTTTAATAGTGTAACCAATTAGTTAGTAATAATGTTGGAGTAGTAGAGCATTGTTCAGAATTCCTCATATATATTATTACTCGGCTAAATTTATGTGTTCATTTGAAAATCATTTTTTAAAGAAGTTTTCATGTACCAGGAAATGGGCATTGCAAATTGCTTAAGAAAATGGATTCAGAGATTAGCAGGGGACTCGCAATTGGTGATTACTCTGGAGTATTAGATCTTATAGATGCCAAAGTGTTCCTATTGATCTTAAATTATCCTAGTCATTTTAGAGACAAAAGGACTGTAGAATCATCTAGACTAGTTCTTTCAGTTTACAGATTAAAGAGTGAAGGCACAGAGAAGTCAAGTATTACTCATTAGAACCCTTATGTTTCTACTCTTACACCAAATGCACCCCTCTTGGTGCTAATAGACATACTGCTTTTATGACTTTCCTTATCATCTTCTCAACAGTTAAAAAATGTCTGGATTGCATTCTTTGAAATAGCTTACCCCAAATTCTTCTAAAATACCTAAGGCAACATTTCTACCCAAATCCTGAGACAGACATTTAACCTACTGTGAAGAGATTCTTGGAGTAGTTTACATTAAATTTAAGACTTTTAATACTGGATTGAGAAATATATATGGTGACTTACACATACTATAATACTATAAACAGCACAAATGTGCTAACATGAAAGAGAAACATATTTTACCTGTCTCCAATCTAATAACCTATATTATAAGGTTCAACATTTTTTATCTGTTGTCTTGATGTCTATAAGCCTCACAGGCTCCCAAAGGCCTAGCCATGTATATTTCTGTTGTCATTAGATATGCTCCCCACCCAGAGGGAAAGGCTCCCACCAGGCTAGATCCCCTATTAGTCAGACCAGTTACACTCTTCGCAGCCCTCAATTTAGCAGGTTCACTTCCCTGCTATCCTTCAACATTATTCAAACAAACTAATCATATCCTTCTACAGAAGTCAGGGATCACCTCAACCCTTTATTACTACAAAATCTGCCCCCTTCAGACCCTGCTTGTTCACTGTATTCCCAAACCCCATGTGACCGTGCACGACATGGCTTCTCTCTCAGGTTGTATTTTTGTCAAAAATAGACAAATGGGATTGAGTATATGTAGCTAATAAACCTGCTGTCAGTTTCGTCTCTCTAATGTCAGGAGTATTTTCCCACTATCTCATACTATCTAGGATGGGGAGGGGGTCCCTCTAGCACCAATGAAGTGAATAGGAGACAATCAAGGTGAGTTCTAGACAGAATATTACTAGCTGTTGCTCTAATGCATAACTGCTGTTTTTTTTTTGAAGGGTGAGAAAAGGAAAAGAAACCCTTTCATATATCCTGCTATACCACTACCCAGAACTAAGTCCCTCTGCTTCCAAACTGTATCAAGAAGTGTAACCCCCATAAAACCATAGGACAAGAAGTAATGGGAATAGATATTTAAGGTGATGGACATTCCAATTACCTTAGTTTGATCATATTAATGTATCAAATGATCATATGTACATCTGATATGCCAATAAAAGTTAAATAAAATTTTAAAAACTGAAAAAAAAAAGTAATGGGAACAGGACACAGGCAGATTACCCTACATCTTGGAAGTGTTGTCCCCAGAAGTAAAACATTAGAAGTGAGTATAAGTTCTGGGGAGTAGCAGATAGATATAGATGCTTGAGACTGCATCAATCCATCTGATCAGAGTGTGAGAGGACCTAAAAATGGTGTACTAAAGTTCTCACTTCAGCCCACAAGTCTACTTGTTGAACTAACCTGGGCTTCGTGGGGTACTTTAATTGTAGACTTTAGCAAAAGTATTCACACACATTCTAGATTGGTAAACACTACCTCTCAATAAGTCTCTTCTTTTGAGGATAAGTAAATAGAAAGAGGAGATCAATATGGGGAAGAAAAAATAACTATAATACATATTATAACTGTTGCTTAACACGGAATTACAGCCTTAACACGGAATTACATGTATATTTCTGTTGTCATTAGATATGCTCCCCACCCAGATGAAAAGCTTAACACGGAATTACAAAGCTTAAAATAATAATAATAATAAACGAGAAACTCATAAGATAAAGACAAAAATAAAATGCTACAAAATACTAATTTCAGGTAAGGTTGAATTCAAAGAAAAAAGCATTCAAAGAGGCAATGAGAATTTTTGAAATATTGATAAATAAAGCCACAATTCAAATTGAAGATATGCCAAAGGATATCTCTTAAGTAATGAAAACATAACAAAATCTTTTGGAAATGGAGGTAGATAAGTATTTACTGTGAATGATCTTGTCATACTTTGGTTAGTTTTTGATCAAATAGGCAAAAGAAAAAAGATATAGAGAACTTTCAAAATGCTATTGATAAGAGTCTAATAAAGATCACAACATTGCTTAGTATAAAGAAAGAATATGCCTTGTAATAGAAATTTAATTAATATCAATTACAAACCAAACCTCCTAGAAATTAAGATTCTGCTCCTAAATAACTAGCTAGTCAAAAGTAAAACCCACCATCACAAAGTATTTTAAAAAACGAAGAAAAGTAGAAAATTACATTTACACATTTAGGGATACAGCTATAAACTCTACCAAGAGGCTCATTTAAAGGCACACAGATTTTCATTTTTTAAAGTAAAAATTAAGATAAATAAGCTAAACATTAAAGAAAAAATGTAGAAAATGAATAAAAACAAATCTTAAGAAAGTCGGAATAAGGAAATAAAGATGAGAGCAAGAAATCAATATATTAAAATATATTAGATTTAATGGTTCCAAGGCTTGATTCATTGAATGAAAATATACAAAAGAAACAAAACCATCAAATTGAATCAGTATGTATGGCAAAAGATACAGAAGAAATAACAATGTTTAGTTAAGAGTATACTATTTTAGTGTCAAAAATCATATGAAAATAAGATGATAATTTAGAAAAACATTAATTGCCAATATTGAACCAAGTAGAAATGAAATACTTAATGGCTAATAACAGTGGGGAAAAGTTACAAAGAATGATAAAAAAAGACATTATAATCCCTATCAAAATTCTACTGATGTTTTTCACAGAAATAGAAAAAAATCATCCTAAAATTCATGTGGAACCATGAAATACCCCAAATGGCCAAAGTAACCTTGAATTGAAAAAGACAAAGATGAAGACATAGTATTCTACCTGACTTTAAAATATACTACAAAGATATAGTAATCAAAACAGCATAGTATGAGTATAAAAACTGTCACAGGCCAGTGGAACAGACTAAACAGCCTAGAAATAAATTCAAGAATTTACAGACAACTGATTTTTGTCAAAGGTGTCAAGAACATGCAATGGGAGAGACATTCTCTTCAATAAATGGTCTGGGAAAACTGGATATACACATGTAGACAAATAAAATTGGATCCTTATTTCACACCATGTTCAAAAATCAGCTCAAGATGAATGAAAGACCTACGTGTAAGATCTGAAGTTGTAAAATTACTAGAAGAAAATACAGGGTAAATCTCCATGATGTTGGTCTGGACAATGATTTTTTGAATGTGACTACAAGGCATAGCCAACAAAAGCAAATATAGACAAATGGGATTATGTCAAACCAAAATGCTTCTGCACAGCAGAGAAAAAAACAGAGAAGCAAATACCCACAGACTGGGAGAAAACATTTGCAAATCTTATATCAGATAAGGGACTAATATCCAAAATATATAAGGAACCGAAACCATTCAACAAAGAAGACATAAAAAGGACCAATGGATACATGAAAAAAATGCTCCACATCACTAATCATCAGGGAAACACAAATTGAAACCAGAGTGAGATATCACCTCACACCTATTAGAATGGCTATTATTAAAAAAAGATAAGTATTGTTGAGAATGTGAAGAAAAGGGAAACTTGTCACATTATTGGTTGGAATGTAAACTAGTACAGCTATAAGAAAAACAGTATGGATGTGCCTCAGAAAAATAAAGATGGCATTACCATATGATCCAGCAATGCTACTGGGTTCATATAGAGAGGAATGAAATTATTATATCAAAGAGATGTTTTTACTCCCATGTTCATTGGTGTATTATTCACAATAGTTAAAATATGGAAACAACTGAAGTGGCCACCAATCAATCAATGGATTTTAAAATGTGCTATAAATAGACAATGGCATATCATTCAGCCTTTAAAAAAAAAAAAAGGAAATTCTTTCATTTGTGACAATAAGGCTGAATCTAGAGGACATTATGCTAAGTGAAATAAGTCAGGCACAGAGAGACAAATGTCACCTTATCTCACTTATATGTGGAATTTTAAAGTTAAACTCACAGAAGCAGAGAGTAGAATAGTGATTACCAAAGGCTGAGGTAGTAGGTGAGTGAGGAGAGAAAGGGAAGATGTTGGAAAGGGAAGATGAAGGAGGAGTTGGTTTTGGTGTTCTTTTGCTTAGCCTGGGGACTAAATTATTATGCATTTAAGCTAAAAGAGTAGATTTCAAATGTTCTCCCCACTAAGAAATAAGTGGATGAGGAGATGAACATGTTAATTAGACAGATTTGACCATTCCACAATTGAGGCATCACATTGACATCTATAGGTATATACAGTTATTATTTGTCAATTAAAAATAAAACGAAATTTAAGAAAAAGAGAGACATTAGGCACTTTTAAATTTTCATGGAAATAATGGATCTTTCCAAATGTAGCAATATTTGCTACCAAATATTGTTTACTGCACATATGTAAAGATAATTTAATATTAAAAAATATATTAGTTAAATATACTTTAGTGATAGGTTCAGTAAGAAAAATTATGAGATCTCAATAGCTACTTAACAAATTTAACTTGATTTGTTTAAATTTTAGAAAACAAAAAAGTTTTTTATGATAAAGAATATCATCTAAGATTACCTTTATAAGCTTACAAACTTATTTAAAAGATAAATAAGAGATATTTGTATTCAGATCATGAACAAGATAAAATATGACTGGTTTTAATTTTGTGCTGTAAGTTTTGTGTCCTGAGAAAGATTCAAAGCATAGTAATAAATATTGGAAATGAGTATTAAAAATTATATTTATTTGAAGATTTGATAATTTTGCTGAAAACTTAAAAGACTCAACTGAAACACTTATAAATTTACTAAGAAACTACAAGAAATTGAATGTAGAAATAAATATTTATAAACAAATATTAATAATCTCCCTATGTAACAGTGATAATCTCAGTGAGTTGTAATAAGGGAAAACAATTCAGTTCATAATGACAAAAAGAAAAAACCATAAAATGTCTAAAATAACTTCAATAAGGAATGTTCAAGATATATGTGAAGAAAAGAAAATTTTATTGAATTGACTTTTGAAATATTAAATTAAAAAGCTATCTTATGTATTTAGATGGATTACTAATTATTGAAAAAACTTTAGTTTTTCTAAAATTAACTTACAAGTTTTATTCATTTTATTAAAATAAAAATAGGATTGGGGAGAACTAATAAAATTATTCTAAAATTCATCTGAAAGTATAAGCCATAGAGAATCTGTTTTTTATAAATGAAGAATAACAATAAGAAAAAGTTTGATTAGTAATAACTGATATAAAAAATATCAAAAAAGCATAATAATTAAAAAAGAGTGATACTAAGCCAAATTAAAGAAGCATCTGAAAGGAACAGACAAAAATAAAGCCCTGAAACAGTCTCAAGATCACTTAAGAAACAAGAATATGGTAAAATCCATAAAACTGATTGGTTACATTTCATTTACCCTATGGTAAGCAAATAAGTATTTTCTTTAATAACAACAAAATAAAATCCACATGGATGAGAAAATTAAATCCAAAATATTAAACCACTGAAATTCTACACCTATAGATAAATGCAATGAAATTAGTCACAATGAAAAACATTGATAGATTTGATTCCATATAGCAGCAAAACTTGTGTAAAACAAAGTCATCTATAAAATAAAATGTTAAGTTAGAATTGGGAAAATGTTAGCAATGAATATAACTGAATTATAATATCCTTAAAGTATAAAATGCATATCTAAATCAATAAAGTATAAAAAAATCTATAAATCAATAAGAAAAAAATAGACTAAATGAAAAATAGCCCAGGGAAGTGACTAAGCCTATTATGAAGCAGAAAAGATTAAAATGTTCTATAAATATTAAAAATTTCAATTTTACACTCTTAAAACATACAAATTAAAGTAACAGTAGAATGTAACTTTTTCTAATCAGATTGACAAGGAGCAATATTATGTATAGGACTGAAATTCATACCTTAAGGTAAATATCATTTCACAATGGCTACATAATTGATGTCCATTAAATTACCAATAGCATTCTTCTCAGACCTGGAAACGACAGTATGGGAATTCATATGGAAACATAAACGACCATGAATAGCCAAAGTAATCCTCAGCAAAAAAACCCACCAAAAAACCACCAAAAAACAAAAACCAACAAAGTGGGAGGTATCATACTCCCAGACTTTAAACTTTGTAAAGCTACAATAATCAAACAGCCTGGTATTGGTACAAGAACAGGCATATAGACCAATGGAAAAGGATAGAGATTCCAGAAGCAAAACCTCAATATCTCAATCAACTTATCTTTGACAAAGTCTCCACCACCAACCACTGGGGAGAGGAGATCCTATTCGGTAAATGGTGCTGAGAAAACTGGTTCACCACATGCAGTAGATTAAAACAAGACCGCTGCCTAGCACCATACACAAAAATTAACTCTAAATGGATCAAAGACCTAAATGTAAAACCTCAAACTATAAGAACCTTAGAAAATGCAGGAGACACCATATAGAAATTGGAACTGGCAATCAATTCCTGATCAAAACCCCAAGTACCCATACAGTAAGAGATAATATAGAGGTGTGGGACCTCATCAAACGGACAAGCTTCTGCAAAGTTAAAGAAACCATCAAGAGGTCGGAGAGACAACCCACAGACTGGGAAACAGTATTTGCCAACTGTATGTCTGACAAAGGTCTAATATCTAGGATCTACAAGGAACTCAAACATGCCAAAAAGAAAAAAACAAACAGCCCCTTTACAAAGTGGGCAAAAGATATGAATAGACACTTCTCAAAAGAAGACATACGAGCAGCCAACAGATAAACATAAAAAAATGTTCATCCTCACTAGTCATCAAAGAAATGCAAATTAAAACTATATTGAAATACCACCTAACTCCAGTCACGATGGCCATCATCAATAACTCAAAAAACCGGTCAGGTTTGGTGGCTCAGCCTGTAATCCCAGTGCTTTGGGAGGCTGAGCTGAGTGGATGGCCTGAGCCTGTGGGTTCAAGACCTGCTCGGGCAACTTGGTGAGACCTCATCTCTACAATAAATCAAAAATTAGCTAGGTGTGGTAGTGCGTGCCTGTAATTCCCACTACTCGGAAGGCTGAGGCGGAAGGATTGCCGGAGACCAGTGGGTTGTGGCTGCGGTGGCCAGAAGAGTGCCACTGCACTCCAGTCTGGGCTATGGAGTGAGACTCCAACTCAAAAAACCCCAAAAAACAAAAAACAGATGCTGGAGAGGATGTGGTGAAAAGAGAACACTTCTACACTGATGGTGGGTAAACTAGAGCAGCCTCTGTGGAAAACTGTGTGGCAATTCCTAAAAGATCTAAAAATCCACCTTCCATATGACCCCACAATCCCCCTACTAGGAACCCAGAAGAACTCAAATCACTCTATAAAAAAGAGACCTGCACATGAATGTTTATCGAAGCATTGTTCACAGTAGCCAGAACACGGAACATATACACAATGAAATATTATGCAGTCATAAAGAAGGACAAAATCATGAATTTCACAGCAACCTATATGGACTTAGAGTTTATAATACTGAGTGGTGTATCACAGAAACAAAGATCTGAGTATCACATGTTCTCACTCATAAGCAGACCTTGTACAACTTTAATACTATAAGAAAAGGATTGGTAGTAGCAGGAAACTGCCGAGAGGAGGAGAGCTGGGATTGGCAGTAGTGGGAATCTGCCAGGGGACGGGGCATACCTTATCAACAAGGGTACCTGCATAATGAAAATTTGTATTCCTAACCCTGAATTGTACTCCATATCTTTAAAATAAAAAAATTAAAAGAAAAAAGACAATTTTGCTTTACTTCTCCATAGTCTTTAAGATATTTATCCTTATTGAAGAAATAATCCCATTTCCAGGATTCTATTTTAAGAAGAGAATAAGTGATGTACTTAAAGATTATATGACACATATAATAATGCTCACCTTAGTAATATTTATAACACTGAAAAATTAGAAACACCTAAATGTTCTTTAAGAAGGAAAAGGCAATTGATACATATATATGTCTATATATATATGTGTATATACAAAGCGGTACCAAAAAATGTACATATAATTTGAGTATGATGCTCGCTTAAAAGATGATGTCAATCAAATGAATGCTGGCATCACCATGCAACAGGCAGTACAGTAAAAAAAAAAGGCAGAATAACGGTTGAGCGAATGTCATATTATACATTGCTACTGTAATTTAATTCAACTTTGAAAGTAATACACAGATAACAGCTCTTAAATTGTGTATACATTTTTGGTACCCTCTGTATATATACATACATATATATGCAATGGGATAGACCATACAATTATTAAAAGTGAGTTTTTTTAAATTCCAAATATATGGGCATATGATTCATATTATTTTAGGAAAAAGAAAAAGGTGGAGATGATACGAATTTGTTGGTCGAGCATTCAGCAGGGCTTATTCAGACCCTAATTTTGTTTAAAATCTACATATGCACATACAAATTTAACACCTACATTCACATGCACACAAGTAGAAAAATATTGGAAGAAAATTTACCCAAATAGTACTATGTCTTTTTTCCTCTTTTATCGTTTGAGTTTATTTTTATCAAATATTACCTTTACAACAAAGCAGTGTTGTAAAACCACTCCATTCAACATACTGAAAAAAATTGACTTATAAAAATGATTTCTGATTAATAATAAAATGACAGAAAGGGTTAGTTTTCCACCACCAATGATGCTTCATCAACGGAAGTACTGGAGAGCAGGCTTGTTATTTGCAGCCTTGATATTATAACTTGGAAGTCATGTACTATTTATAAAACTGTCCTAGGATATTATTCTAGAAATCATAGTACCCCAAATAACAAGAACTAGTCAATTCCAAACCCAAAGATTCACTTACTTCAGTGATACATCACTCTATTTCTGACTGCAATCACAGATTTACCAGACAACTCAACTACACATGGCACTGAGTGCTGCAGCATACTGCTTTTGATTTAAGGCAGTTTTCTGGTCTCTTTGGAGGAAGATGCAATATTTTCCCTTTTTACTAACTACTGTTTTGTTTTGAACTTAATGGAATTTTTGAAAACCTTAAAATGTGCCTTTTGGAATCTCTTCAAAAGATAGTTGGGTGGAGTGAGCATTTATTTCCCTCTCAGATTTAGTTTTTTCTCTTTAAGTTATTTTTTAGTGTTGGTGATCTAGCAAAAATCCAAGATTGTTGAGACAGAACTGAAATGTATTTTATACTCTGCTTAATTTTAGGCACACCTTTCACTTTACCATGTGATTTTTTTGCTTGGGAGCAAAGAAATATGCAATTAAAAAGATGTAAACAGTCAGTCTCCAGTATGGATATACTTCTGTATCACAGGATATAAGCCCAGAGTCGTAAAAAGAGCTTTGGAATCAGGAATCCACCATTACTATATGATCTGGACAACTTATATAACTTTCTGAGCATACTTTCTTCTTATATATGATGGGACTACAAATACCTATCCCCAAAGAATTGTTGTGAAGATTTAATGAAATAAAATCTTTGCACAATGCATATAGCAAGGTCTGCATATAACTGACACTTAATAAATGTTAATTTCTTTCCTTCCTCCTTTCAGTAACCTGATTTAAATGCTTCATTTGAGATTCATAGCTCTCCTACCTGAGTTAATTTTTAAAACACATTAATTTTCATGATACCTGAAGGAAATAATACCTAACAACTACATTCTAACTTTGACTTTTCTATCAGTTTTTCCTATGTATTCAATAAAAACTCAAATGATTATTACCCTCAATTTACAGACAAGGAAACAGAGGCACAGAGCAGCTCAACTGTTTGCTTAAAGTCATATAAAGGGGACAGAATAAATATTTGTTGAATGAATGGATGAATTGAGATAGGGTCCACATCCACAAATGCTCAATACTTAGCTCTAGATAATAATGCCTGCATTGCGACTTTAATTTGCATTTCCAGATCTTGGGAATTGTGGATAAAAATAAAGTCAGGTTGCTGTTTCCAAGAAGGGACACTGTGTCTTTCAAAACTATAGAGAAATAGCTAGGCATTGTTCAACTGAGCTGCAGATAGAACAGGCATGGGTGATATTGGCATAACCAGCTTTCTTAAAAGGGTGAGTTCATTCTCTTGAAGAGCATTGGGAGGCAAAAACCCATCAAGATAGTGTGTTCTCATGATGATTTCAATGAATTATCATGGAAATGAGTTTTAGAAGAGAGGTAATGCTTTGTGATAATAGCCCGATAATGCCATTAGCTATGAACTGTAATTGTAATAGCATTAGTCAAATGAATATATCTGATATTAATTTGAGTGTCAAATATTTCTATAAGGTTCTTCTTGCTAATTAAACATCAGCCTTGGTATTATTAATTCAGTATCTAGCCAGTTCTTGCACATAGTAGGAACCTAATATGTATTTGTGGGACTGAATTAGTAAATCAGTCCCTAAGTGGAGTTATTTAAAATAGTAAATTATTGAATTTAAATAATGTCATGGATATAACAGGAACTGATTTTTTGCCCAGCATCTTCTTATTTGCATATTCTGTTCTTCATTTACAACTCCAGTTAGCTAATGGCGTAGATTTTTTTAATTTCATAATTTTAGAATAAAGCCTTTCTCATCTTTTGCATATTTAGAGGAGAGTAGCTTTTTACCCCAAATTTCTTTAATTCAAGAGTAGAGTTTGTGCCTCTCATCCTGTATCATGTGTTCTTTAGACCACTTTAAAATCAACCAGACATCTTCATGTCTGCACTAAGCTTTTGAATGTCGTTTGGCAAAATAATGCCTTGGGTAGTTTCGCATCACTCTACATGATCAATTGGGCCTTGAACATCAATTGGGCCTTCAATGTATTCAGTGATTTTAACACTTGTCTTCTAAATCATCTTTTCCTATTCTCACAATAAAGTTCCTACATCCCATCTCTCCCTATTCTCCATTCTCATCCTAATCCCCTTTGCTTTCTTTCACAGATAGCTTGCTACACACTTCCCTCCAAAAATGGGGGCATCAAAGGGAGGCTCCAGCATCCTCCCAATATTAGAACTACACATCTGTTTGTACCTGTGCCCATCCTCTCTCTTCTCTTTTCTGTTTCAGTGCAGGAAAGAAGTATCTACCTTCCAAAAGTCAGTCTCTCTGGGTTAGTTCCCAGCTGAGTCCTGCACTCCTTTCCTTGGGGCTTCAGCTTCATTAATTCTCTCTTCTTTCTCTTGTATTTTTAACTTCTCTGTCTATGCCGGGTATTCTTACCAGATAAATACACTCAAATGTCTCTTAAAAAAAACCAACCAAACAAACAAACAAAAAAACATGCTGAGCGTAGTGATGTGCACCCGGAATCCCAGCTACTCAGGAGGCTGAAGCAAGCACGATCGTTTGACGCCAGAAGTTTGACACCAGCCTAGGCAATATAGGGAGACCCCATCTCTAAAACAATGAAAAAGAAATAGCCTGATGTGGTGATGTATGCCTGTAGTCTCATCTACAGAGAAGGCTGAGGCAGAAAGATCACTTTAGCCCAGGAACTCGAGGCTGCGGTGAGCTATTATTGTGCCCCAGCACTCCGGCACGGGCAACAGAGCAAGACCCCATCTCTAAATAAATACATAAAAAACAAACAAATAAGTGCTTCTACCACTTTTTGTTTCACCTCTTCTACATTGGCAAAACATTTCCCTTTTAGGACTGTTTTCATTGGGGAAGTGAAAGCAGTTTGCTCCAGGCAAGATCCAGTGAATAGGGGGAGGGTGGGGTACAGGGGTCATGCTGTTTTTGGTAAAAAACTGCTGAACACTTAGTGTAGTGTGGTCACGTATGCTCTAAAATCACCCATCATGAAACGGGCAAAGACATTGCAAGAATCTCCAAAGCAAAAATTCACTGAAGCCGAATGCAGCCTCTCACAACAATGCTAGCTAGTACAATGATGCCAGTGGGTTCCTAGAACACTTACTTAGTGAGGGAAGCCTGCATTACAAGGGGCCTGCCTTCAAAAAATAATTCCATTTTTTGGGTTCCCCTTTTGTACATATCTATCCATACATATGTGTATATAATTTCCTTTTCTGCCTCCACCTCTCTGGCTGCTGTGTTATCTTCCTTGGTGGGTTGCTTTTTTCTCCATTCAACTTCCACTGTTGGGGATTTTCAGTTCTATGACCCAGGCTCTTTGTATTCCTCATTCTTAATATTCACAATAGGCAATTCCACTCAGCTCTATGGTTTCAAATGTTATTTTTGTGCCAAAGTTTAATATTTATATAGTTATCCAAGATTTTTTATGAGCACCAGATATTTCTATTTGGATGTCTCACAGCCATGTCGAACAATGTGTTAAGAAATCAGTGACAAATTTTGAAATCGATTCTTTTTCCAGTCTTTTCCATTTAGTAAATGGAATCTTTTCCTACCCAATTGGCAGAATCTGGAATGCTTTCTTGATACTTCTTCCTTTTCCCCCTACCCTATTGCCTCCCAATTTTATCAAAACCATCCCTTAGTACTATTGATTCACCTCTAAAATATAGCTTATATCCATTCACTTGTCTCTGACTGTCTACTTCCTTTCTGGTTCATCACTACTCTAGACTTGACTGAATTATTTCTATTGTATCTTTTTGTTTCTCCTAAATCATTCCTTTTTCCCTTCCAAATTATACCGTATCAACAGTGAACTTCTTAAAACACCAATAGATCATGTCATTCACCGGATGCCTTTATGACTTCTTATTACATTCAAGTAGGAAAAAAATCTCTCTAAGCCACAGGTCCTGCATGATTTTGCATCTAACTTCCCAACTTGACTTCATGCCATTTTCTTCTTTTCTGAATATTTTCAACTTACTGGCCTCCTCTGGTTCTATTCTGGGCTTTGGTATATATGATCTCTGCCAGAAATACTTTATTCTTATGCTCAACAAGCTAAATACTACACATGCTTCTACTTTCAGCTTTAATACCATTTCCAGGTATTCTTAGTGTGAACATGTGTGTGTCTGTAACTCTACCTAGACATATAAATTCGTCGTATATAAGAGGCTCTATTAATGGCATGGGTCCATGAGACCAGGAAGAATCTCAGAGCATGGCTTCATTTCATTTCATCCCAATCTGGACCTGGAATTAAAGTTAAACAGACAACCGAACTCTGCAAACATGGAATAGATTCTTTTCTGGAGAATTATTAAAATGTCATACCAAAACATAACATGGTACTCCTAGTCTACTTGGAAGATGCTGAGATCTCACTCAAATTATAGTAATAACAACAATAAAGTCATTAATTTTGTGCACTGGCATTTATTGTGATTTATATCTTTATCCTTAGTCTTCATAAAAGTCTTGGAAAGTAAGTCATTAGTGAAAAAGAGAAGGAGAAACAGTCTCCATTTTAGAGAAGGAGAAAACTGGGAATCAGAAAGGTTATGAGCTCATAGCTCATTAGGGGCTGAACTGAGTTTGAATTCAGTTTTGCCGGACTCAAATGTCTGCCCTGTCTACCTCTTGTGAGACAACAGCAATGGATAGTTGCTTTCCACAGTCTAATGGAAAAATTTGACTCAGCCCTGATACTGTTATAAACACAAAGACCTCTGTGCAGCTTCAGGAGTTCCTAGAGTCAAAGGTTGAGGATATAGAATAAATTGTACTTGAGATACATAATACCATTGTATGAGGAGGGCTTTGTATCTAATTCTGATTGCAGACAATGAACAAGGTTTACCATGGGATTTGGAGCCCTATTGACTTAGTTACAGAATACAGGCACTAAACCAGTCAACAAGTAGAATGGACCTGTCTAAAGTGGATTGTGATAGTAGGCCACTTATTTCCCCCTCTGTGTCTAAAAATCAAAACCCATATATGAAGTTGGACCTGAGGCATAGATCTGAATTTGAAGAAACAAATCTCTTAGAAGGTAGGCATGGGCCCATGAAATCTAGTTTGAATACTTTTCCAGATGCATAAATATTTTTTCTTTCAAATTTCCTGTAACTACAAATTCCTATTTCAAGAGCGACTCAGTGATTCATGCTGACATCCTGTCAGTGGCCTCTATAATCATAGTTATTTAAATGAGTATTTTAAAAGATCTCATTTTTAATTTAAAATAATCTTGATGGGAATTAAACAGCTAAATTCTTTGCTCTTTTCCTGAATTCTGGAGGAGGAGGGACTAGTAGGGACAAGAAGACACTGCTTGACCTCTTGATTCTGTCCAATTATCCTTTTTCTCCTAGAATTTTGCGTTAGATCTTTCAATCACCTGCATGTCCATAACTAAGATGCCATTTCTCACTGAATTCTATTTTGTTATTTTTGTCAAAAGGTAAGTTTGAACTTATGAGTGTGAGAAAATTGATCTTGTTGCTAATGGGGTATAGTCGAAATAAGCAATTTGACTGACTTCTTCACTCCCTTATATTAGCATTGCTACTTTTAGATAAACTATTCCTGAAATGATTAGTGTAGGAGGATGGGTTTAGTTTTGTATCTTCTCCTTTAAAGCACTCAGAGTTAGAGATCCCAGAAGGATCAGTTTTCTCACTTGTACTGAAAATGTCACTCTAACAGTTATCTGTCTGCACAGTCAAGTTTTGAGAAATCTTTTGAATTTGCCGCATTCACACCATTCTCCATCATGGTGCTAAAAATGACTAATGCAGCTTGGAGACTAGGAGACTGTGATAGCTGATCTTCCTTTCCAGTCATATACTAACACTCTCACACACTCACATGCACACATCCTCAGCTGACATGAATCCTTAAAGGTTGAAAATATCCTATGTTCTAAATGGAATGCTGAAGGATGTGAGTGCCTATATATAAAACTGTAGTGTTGGTTTCATTACAGTCACTTCTGTCAAAAAAAAAAAATTGTCTGGTTGTTTGACTAGACTCATTTTGTTTTTAGTCAAATGGACTATTATAACATATGACTTAATTTTGTATTTAAAAATAATCTCTGGCATTGAAATGTTCAGGTACCTTATTTAATAATATCCTCTCATCCTCTCTGAGAAAATGGAAGTGCATTGTTTTCTCTTTTTAATTAAGAGGAAACTGTCTTAGAGGATACTGACCTACCCAAAGTCATGCTTGTGGTCACTCTTTTTTATGGCCCCTACTTAGTCACTGTGAACCAATAGAGGATCACTAGAAACAAATCATCTAAATGAACCTCGTTTTCCCCCTTGAGAATGCTATTCTGATGGCTAAAGGGACTGTCACAAACACAGCCTTATCCTCTTACCAGAAAAACATATGAAAAAGTCTCCTGTGATGTCCTTTAGGGAAAGGTAGAGAAGTGTATGAGTCAAATGATAGTAATTAGGTGAATTGGGAGCTGATCACATCTAAAAAGAGAGGATTAATGGACTGTCATTAACTTGTAATGAGGTCTAGGAATTTTCCATCAGGCTGTATATTTGGTCCTGTCCAATTCAACAATATTTCAACTACCTGGAAGAAGTCTAGGAACTTGCTTACCAAATTTACAAATGACACAGAGCTAGTAAAGCAGTAAAATTAGTAATTAGTAAAAAACTTGACAGAATCAAGTTTCACAAATGGCTGTTACTTAGGGTGAAGAGTTGTATTAAGGACAAAGACATAGCCCCGTATTTAATAAGAAAAAAGTTGTACTGAGTGGATCTGAACTAAGAGCAACTGCTTTTTTGTTTTGTTTTGTTTTTTAAGTTTCAGGTCTTACTTAGCCACAAGCATGATGTAACTACTGAAAAGGCCAACACAATCTCTGTTGACATTCAGAGAGAGAAAGAGTATGTCTAGTTGGGTAAATGTACCTACCCTAGTTACACCCATCTTGAGTATTGTGTGCATGTTTAGAAACCATATTTTAAGAAAGATACCGAAAAGTTGTTAGTTTGCTGGATGGAGAGGCCTTGATAGCAAAATATCAGGGACGCATGCAATATGAAAAAAACTGGAGTGGTTGACTATAAGAGAAAAGGCCTCATGATTGTGATCTTCATTGAACACGCATTGTACAAATTAATTACTTAATCCTCAAGGCAACATCATGAATTATTTATGATCATTACTGATATAGGAACTGAGATCACATAGCTAGACAATTTGTATTCAAATTCAGGTAGTCTACTCCAGAACCTATTCTCTTAAACACTATGCCACATTATTTCTCCAAGAATTCGTCAAATGTTTGAAATATTGCTATGTGAATGGAACATTAGACTTATTTTGTAGAGCACCATTATCAACAGATGGGCAGACTAGGGTTATATCTCAAAGTAGAGAATTCTTCTGAACATTAGGATATGGTAGTACATCTATTTTTTGGTACAATATTAGACTAGATGAGCTCTCAGGTAACATCCAACTGTCAGATTCTAATTAACTGGGATATGATTCAATTAAACACAGCAAGTATTACAAACAGGAAAAAACAACAACAACAAAGGATCAATTTAAATTGATTAGTAGTAATTTAAATGATATTGTCTTGAGCAGTTTAGAAAGTGCCCCACCCCATATCCCATCTTGCTAAGATGTTCTCACAATGTGTCCTTGGTAACTTTTCTGGACAACAAACTGTTGCCCAAATTATGCAAACTTTTGTTTCTCCATCTTTGTACTGTATCTAGAATATTATCAATATTATCTTACATGCAAACCCCCATCCAAGGAGATTATACTGCAAAAGTAACAAATGTCATTTAAAAACCCTTACATTTGGGGACTCCTACAAGTTGCTTGACATATTGAAATCAACAATGGAATTGGTTTCAGAATGCTGACAGGGTTAGAGCTCGGTCAGACACTAATTGTGATGACTGGAGCACTTAATTTTTTTATGTCCTAATTGTCACATTAAAAAAAAGGATAACAAGATTACCACCTTTACAAGGATGTTGTAATATATGCAACAATGCATGTAAAAGCTCTCACCATACTATACAGTCTCAATAAAAATTTAGGTTTTTAGCCGGACTCGGTGGCTCAGCCTGTAATCCCGCGCCTTTGGGAGGCTGAGGTGAGTGGATTGCCTGAGCCCACAGGTTTGAGACCCGCCTGGGCAGTGAGACCTCACCTCTACAATAAATAAAAAAATCAGCTGGGCGTGGTAACGCGCGCCTGTAATTCCAGCTACTCGGAAGGCTGAGGCAGAAGGATCGCCAGATCCCAGCAGGCGAGGCTGTGGTGGCCGGGAGCGGCCACTGCACTCCAGTCTGGCGACAGAGTGAGACTCCAACTCCAAAAAAAAAAAAAAAAATTTAGGTTTTCAATGAAGTTTTTTTGCAAGAATAGTGGTATGTAATAAAATATTTACTTGGATTGGTTCCTGGAAGGTAAAGTGCAATTCTTCAAATTTCCTGAGTGATTAGAATGTCTGCTATTTATGGTGGGACCCACAGACTCCACCTGATAGTTTATGCTAGTGAGGTGGCTCATAGTGCCCCCCAGATTATTTATGCTAGTAAGATGACTTAGAAGGAGGGGTGGTCAGCCCAGGAAGACCAAGCATGTGATCAGAATTGGGGCTTTAAGCCACAAGTATGAGCTCAACTTCTGGAGGGAGGAAGGAGGCCAGAGACTGTTCAACCATGTGACCAATGATTCAATCAATAGTGCCTATGTAATAAAACCTCAGTAAAAATGCTGGACATTGAAGTTCAGGTGAGCTTTCTTGGTTGACAATATTTTTTCTATTGTCACACATTGATGTGTCCAGAAGGTACTGCATCACTGAAAATGAAGGATGCTTCACTTTTAAAACCTTTTTTTCCATGTACCTCTCCCTTTGGCTCATTCTGATTTGTATTCTTTTCCTGTAACAAAGATGAAATTATAAGTCTTATCTTTTGGCTGCCGTGTTTCCTAACTTTGGCCCCCTCCCCTACCTTGGGAAGGTGAATTGCCTCTCTCTCTCTTTTTCTCTAATTTACTTTCTAAATAAACTTTGTTTTCCAACCTAAAAAAAAAAAGTTGTGCTTTCTTGAGTTTTGTGAATCATTCTAGCAAATTATCAAACCTGAGAGAATCTGTGGGGACCTCAAATTTATAATCAGTTTGTCAGAAGTGATGACAGCTCTGGGAATCTCCAAACTTGTGACTAGTATTTAAAGTGAGAGCAGTCTTGGGGAGAACTTAACCTAGATGTTTGGTCCGACTCTGGATATGTTGCTTAAGCATGCGTATAAGAAATTTAGATTTATGTAAAAGATAAGCTGGGAGAAATATTTGATATTATAGTATTGAATATGGCCTCATTGAAAGACCTAATAAGAATATAGTGACCAGTTTGTTTTTGTATTTGTCAAATATGATTTGTTTATAGAAATATTTTTTAGCAAATTTTCAGAAACATCTTCATAGAATAATGTAATGAAAGAAAATACATTTAATACCTAAAATATTTTAGATATAAATATAGGTTAGACATTTCCAGGTTACCTTACAAAATCTTAATGCTGGTTCTTTGTCTTTTGTTTATGTACAAGTAATTTGATTACCAAATAAGTCAGCAACTTGCCACAGTTCACACAGATAATTACGGCAGTTTGGATTTGAGAGCTTTGAGAACTGGAATCAAATCTCACAAAATTCAGTTTAGCACAGGGCCTGTACACAGTAAATGTTCAATATATGCTGTAGCTTAACTTTCTCATATAATTAAGAAAAGGGCAGTGTTTTATATTGTCAGTCATCAGTCAAAGATTGGTAGGTTTGTTCCTGGAACTCTACTGTAGTTATCATTGTATTTTTCGTGCTTAATTTTATTGTTTCCCTGTGCCCCTGGAAATTTCATGAGAGCTTAAAAATGTTTATCTTGCTTGCTACAGTATTTCCAATATCCAATATAGTGCCCGGAACAGAATGGGCCCTTGATAAATATTTTTTGATTGAAGAGTTACTAAGAGGAGTTTCTAATTCTTAGAAGATAATTTTTCTTTGTAGTTTAAAAGCAAGTAAATTAAATTTGCTCTAAGAGGAAAACCAACACTTAAAAAAATATTAAGTGTACATTTCAATGTATAGAAGAATAACTTTGTGATAATTTACATAAAATAAGCAAAAGTAAATTAAAATAAAATGTAAGCTATATTGACATTTTAGATCAAGTTTGAAAAAGTCTGGATTTAAAATACAGCCGAAGGCATTTTACTGTGACAGCTAATCACTGTTGTCATTCTGTCTGATTTTTTTTTATCAGCACATGCAACTAAAGTACTTTAATACTCGCATCTGAATTTTTCTGATTGTTTTCTCTGACCAAAATCTCTACTGGGAAAATTTTCCAAGAACATTTGTTATTCAACTCATGATTTCTCCTTAGTTGCATAGAAAACCAAAACAAGGTATGTGGCAAATCATGGGGAAAAAAGATCATCCAAGTATCTAACCCTCCTGTATTTATACAATATTACCATCTATCTTACCTTTTCTGAGGACTGTCTATGCCAGCTATGAGGCAGTATTGAATATGGCCTAATTGAAAGAACTAATAAGAATATAGTGACCAGTTTGTTTTAAAATACTCTAAAGAAAGACAGCAGAAAGGGTCTCATGAGAAGTGACATTCTGTAATTACCTCCTCCTATCAAAAGAAAAACAATTCCCAGAAATTAATGAATACAGCAAGAGTCTATTTCCTATCTTAATTCTATCTTAATTGCAAAAGTGGATCAATTAAAAAAAAAAAACAACACACTGGCAAAGCCTTCTCTTAAGGTTTGGTATCCCAGTTCCCTAGTTATCAAATCAATGTATAAAAGCATACCATGAACCTATTTTTACCTTCTGAGATGAGATATACCAACTTCACCAGAAGTGCCCCTGTGAAACACCCAAAGCCATTGAATAGTGTCAAAAAATTCATAGAGGTTCCTCTGATGGTTCTTGGAACAAATCTGTATGATATTACAGAGACTAAGAGAAAAAAGAGAAGGCCAAAAGTTAGAACAGTCTCCCTAAAACACTTTCATATATATTGTTCACATTAATGTTGATCATACATCAACGAAAATTTACTGATTCAGTCAAAATTTGGTTCAACTTTAAAATTACTATAGTGAAATATATTATGATACAACGTACAGATTCTTCAAGGAATAAGATCTGGCAAAATATACCCTTATACACCTGTGAGGAGAATATGATTTCTTAGTGGTTGAGTGTCCTGATATATTCGCCAACATTTCACATCAATTTGAACATTTCTGATAAATTTTAGATTGAGATGAGGCTTGCACTAGATAATATTAAGACAATCTAGCCATTCTGGGTAAATCATTAGGTTCCTTATGGAAAAATTTGTATTTATCATATAAAAATTTACACACAGGTTAAGAGCATGGGCCCTGGAATTAGAAAAATTTGTGCTAAAATCCTATGTCAGCCATTTACTATCCCTATAATTTTTGGTAAGTGACTTAAGATTTCCAAGTCTCAATGTCTTCCTCTATGAAATGGAATTATATTCCTCACTTGCTGAGATGCTGG
Organism: Carlito syrichta; assembly: GCF_000164805.1. Classification (NCBI taxonomy): domain Eukaryota; kingdom Metazoa; phylum Chordata; class Mammalia; order Primates; family Tarsiidae; genus Carlito; species Carlito syrichta. The sequence goes on along the minus strand of NW_007246663.1, from coordinate 209,301 downwards.
AACACTTACCTGCTATGATATATGTAAAGTGCTTAGTATAATGCTGACTTGCAGATCCTGAATAAAGATTAGATATTTTTAGCAATATTAATCTGACCAAATCAAGTCGCTCCTACTTGTACAAGGCATTGTACAAGGCCCTTCATCTGCTTTGTCTCATTTAGGGAGGGGATATCTAGAGAGAGAGAATAGTTTAGCTATTGGATCTTCAAAATGGTTATCTTTGCTTCCCAAGTCATTGTTGGGGTACTAGTAATGATGGTGGCAATAGGTTAAAAAATTACAAAGACTTTTAAAAAAATTTCAATTAAAAAAATATTTGAAATCAGTCATAGATGAAAATAAGTATATATGATGTTGTATGTACCAAATTAACATAACTATATTAAAATATGCATGGCCTTCTTAGGGATACATGTTAAAATATTTGATATTTATTATAGTATGATATCTGGGATTCTCTTCAAAATTCTATAACAGGAAGGAAAAGGGTATGTGATGGAGGGTAGAAATGAAACACATTTGGCCATGAGTCAAGAATTGTTGAAGCTAGAAGATAGATGCATGGGAGTTTATTATACTAATCTCTACTGCATATGTGTGGCAAAAAACTGTAAGGAAATATATTAAATAATATTAACAGTCTTAGCTTTAAGTAGGTGAATTATTGGATTTCTAATTTTCATCTTACTCTTTTGTGCTTCACAAATCTTTCTATAATGAAATCATAAATAAATATTAAAGCCCATTTTGAAAAGAAAAAATGATGATAGAAAACAGATGTATAGTCGTGTGTCGCTTAACAACGGGGATCTGTCCTGAGCAATGCATTCTTATATCACAGAATATACTTACACAAACCTAGATGGTACAGATGCCTAGACCATGTGGTGTAGCCTATTGTTCTCAGGTTACAAACCTGTGCAATGTGTTACTGTATTGAATACCAAGGGCAGCTGTAACACATGGTAAGTATTTGTGTATCTAAACACATCTAAATAAATAAATGGTACAGTAAAAATACAGTATTATAATCTTATGGGACCACTATCACATGTGGTCCTTTGCTGACCAAAATGTTGTCATGTGATACATAACTGTTGTTAGTGTTTATGTGTAAACACTAAATCTTTTGTTTTCTTCTCTATAAGAAAAAAGAATATTACCTCCTCCCTTCTTTCTCAGAAATACTTCACCACTGGTACTTTACCTCAGTGAAACCCTGCCTTTGCCCAGCACTTTTACATGAACTTACCAATACATAATTTAAGTGTATTAATGTTCCTTCCTGCATAAACTTTTCTGTTTAACCATCTGTGTGTCCTCCACAAGTTTTTATTTATTCATTCAATAAACATTTAAAGGAGTCTCTATTTGTGCTTTAGGAAAGTGCTGAATTCTGGAGCCAAGAGGTGGAAAAAGGTATCAGTTTCTCTTATCTGGACTTTTTACTCTGGATGGGTGGAGAGCAGAAATAGTACATTTCAAAAGTTAGTGCCAAATGGGCACTTATTTCACAAATTCTGATAAGAGATGATGCTAATAATGGTGATAAATACAATCCTTTGGAGAAGGGCTTCAAATATTGGTGGCATGCTACCATAGCTCTTTTGTGTAAAACCAATTACCAGCAGGAGCCCGAGGCCAAGCCTTGGAATATTTTCAGGAGCATGAGAGTTACCTTGAAGAGACTTTGGGAAGAAATGATTCACAGTTATAAAAAAGGATTTGGCTAATAAACTTTCCTCTCTATAAATATGAGGAGGCAAACAATGAGAAGAAAGAGTAAGTAGGCCTATTTCTTTCACTAAGAAAAGGCAGAACGTACAAACCCATTATTACTCTGCTAGTTAATTATTAATCCTATGCCTTCCTCTTGCTAGAACTTCTGGTATGGTATATAATTCATGAACACACTTGGCCAGCTCTCTGCCTGATGGTTAATCTCTCTTTGGTGTCATTTTAGTCGTTTTCGAAAGCCTCTAGTTCCCTTTTATAGGACTTAGCTTTTCAAGTCCTCAAATCTTTATTTTCAAGCATCTACTTGCATGTCTGATCTTTTGCAACTTTAGTGATCATTTTAATTTTTTTTTTAGGCTCCAAGATACTTGTTTTAACTTATGGTAGTATAGATAATATCACCAGGTTTGTCACTACTCTAAAATTCTCATTTTACTATGAAGACACAATAAAAAATATTCAATGTGCTTGTGAGAGCTGATCTTCTTGCCAATGGGAGCTAAAAATGTGCCTCCAGGTAGTTGCTGATTAGTGTTTGCAAAGATGCCACATCACAGCATATGTAGAATCTACAAAATATAGGGCCATAACCAACTTCCTAAGGCACCTGGTACTGAGGACTTATTGCTGGATTTTTTCGTTTATTGTTTACTCTAGTTGCTCTTAAACAGTTAAAATGTGTTTATTGTGTTGGTGAGAAGTTGTTTTGAACATGCGGAGAAGTACCACAGTCCCAGAATATAGAACTTTATCCTGTTACCACTTTTAGATCGTTTATTTTTTCTCCTTTAAAACACTTCAGCTTTGACTCTCATGTTATCAGATGACATCGTCTATTACTTCTCTTCTGAGCTGTCATCTGCCAAACTCTAGGATATTCCCCTCTCATTGTCAAGCTCTCCAGTACTACACTTGCCTTCATTCTTGGCAGTCTTAACATACATGTAGATAATTCTTCCAACTTTCCATTCCTCCAAATCTTAGCTGTTAGGGAGTGTATATTTTCATGGTGAGAGGCAGGCAATACACACACACACACACACACACACACACACACACACACACACACACACACACACAAAATAAGGTAATTTCAGATTCTGACAAGTGCTATTAACAAACAAACAAACAAAAAGAATGACATAATGGAATAGAAAGTGATGGGATGATCAGAAAACCTCTCTAAGGGATAACTCAATAACGGGAAGAAGCCAGTCACTGGAAAATAGAGGAAAGACAATTCCAGGTAAGGAGAAGAGAAAGTGCAAGGGCCTTGGGACAGGGATCTTAGAAGCACACACATTTTTAGAGAGTAGACAAGGGGCAGAATATAACAAAATGCAGTTGGAACAATATGCAGAGGACAAATCAAGTGAATTCTTATTCACCATGGTAAAGAATTTATCTTGAATACCGTATTGCAGATTCTTAAGTAGGGGAATAGGAGGTTTTATGTTTTGGAAAAAGCATAAGAGCTATTTTTAAATTATTTTACTTTATTTTATTTTTATTATAAAGATGTAGGGTACAATTCAGGGTTAGGTATCCAAACGCTGATAATGCAGGTACCCTTGTTGATGAGGTATGCCCCTCCCTCCCTTAGCAGTTTTCCTCAACTGCCAATCCCACCCTTCCTCTCCTGACAGTTTCCCACTACTGCCAATCACTTTCTTAGAGTATTATACTTCTTCAAGGTCCGCTTATGAGTGAGAACATATGGTACTCTGTTCTTTGTTTCTGTGATAGATCACGGAGTATGAATGACTCTAAATCCATACGAGTTGCTGCAAAGTCCATTTGTTTGTCCTTCTTTATGGCTGCATAATATTCCATTGTGTATATGTATCACATTTAAAAAAATCTAGTACAGCTTTGATGGGCAACATGGTTCGTTTTATGTTTTGCTATTGTGAATAGAGTTGCAACAAATATATGTGTGGAGGTATCTTTTTTGTAGAATGATTTGAGATTCTCCGGGTATATTCCCAATAGGGGAATTGCTGGGTCATATGGAAGGTCGATTTCTATTTCTTTCAGAAACCGCCACACTGTCTTCCAAAAAGGTTGGACTAGTTTGCATTCCCACCAGCAGTGCAGAAGGGTTCTTTTTTCTCCACATCCTTGTCAGCATCTGTTGTTTGTTTTAATAATGATGGCCATTCTTACTAAGGTTAGGTGGTATCTCAATGTGGTTTTGACTTGCATTTCTCTGATGATGAGGGAGGCTGAGCACTTTTTCATGTGTCTGTTGGCTGCCTGTATATCTTCTTCTGAGAAGTGTCTATTCATG